>NC_143090.1:606060-909090 GCF_061535455.1 Colias philodice
GCGTCACGTACCGGGCTCGCACAGTCGGCTGAAGTGGTAGGGGTTGCAGCAGAGCGGGTGCTCGCAGGAGGGCAGACGGCGCAGCTCGGCGAGGTCCCGCAGGTCGGGGAAGCGGAAGGCGCGCGCGGCCGCCAGGCGCAGCGCCGCGCCGGGCACGCAGCCCGACAGCGGGCCCGCGTCCAGCGCGCTGGCCAGCCGCTTGAGCTGCTCGTCGGGCGCGGAGGGCGCGCCGGCCGCTGCCAGCCGCCGCCGGAGCGCGCGTCTCCGGAACATCACATGTCACGTCACGAGCGCGGCCGCCCGCGCCGCGCGCTGCACTGCCGACACGACATACTTGACGGCGTGCGGCCTCACTACTGACGGCCGACGAGCGCTGCGTGCCGTGACGTACGCCGCGCGCCCGCAACACCGTGCGACGCCTTCATAACTTGTTTTCCCCACATTCATTAACTGTTGCTCATTTTTCGCTATGAATCACAATACCGTTGTACCAGAAACAAATCACGTTGACATGTTTTTGTTTAGATGTAGATAAGCATTTAATAGGACATAGTAAATTTCCTTTCCGTTTGTACAAAATTAAATCAAATTACGTTACAATTATTCACAAATGATATTTTTCATATTCAACAATGAACTCACATATTTTGATATTATTATGAATTATAGTTATCAATCGACTTCCTACTTCTCATTTTTTATTGTAAAGTGTAGCAACGCTAATAAAAGTTCTCATGTATCAAGATATGTATTAGGTAATTGCTTGTAAATAGTCAATTTAATTAAAGAACATCAAATAAAGACAAAAAATACATATATATAAATTATTCTAAATATAAACACGTGAAGTTTGTTGAAACTAAGCAACGTATATATTTCATAAGACTGTAACACTTAATACAAGACGATTTCGAAAATGAAACAATATGATAGATTTTTTACAATGTGCCATTTTATTAAGACAATACCGCAAAAACTAATTAACACAAAAATCGCCTATAAACCAAACCTCCCACACCTACAAAATCTCCCCACATTTTGGGTAATCTACCGCACGCGTCGCTCCAGCGGGGGGGTGCAACAGACGCGCGGGTGGCGGGGGCGGCTGGCGCCACCGGCGGCGTCAGGTGCCTGCGCTTGTGTGCGTGCGGCGCCACCGTACACAAAGTGCAGAAATGACATGGGTGCAGTTTGTAGATATAGAGATGCGCCTCTGAGAGGTTTATGCTTTTTGAATATTGTTTTTTGGCAATAGATCCGTTGATAATTTGGCATGTACAGATTAGTTATCAGTTTATATAAGTGTCTTAAATTGAGGCAAAAATATATTTCTTTAACTTTTCGTACCTACTTAATTAAAAAATAAAATAGAGTTAGAACAGATGTCAGATACCTATTTGTTTTATTTTTAAAGATAAAAGATAAATTTAAACGTGCTTTGCTTTGTCACAAACTTGTTGACCAAATACATAATCTTTTCACTGAAGAAAATAAGAAATAATGACGACTTTTATGATTCAAAAGTAAATTGTAGCTAAATTATAGGATTCGACAAATTTTCGTTAAAGCGATAATGATTCAAGCTTTGTTAAATTTGTTTGATTCCTTATTATTCAGTTAATTCTCGTGTAAACTCGTAGTAGCATTCAATGTATTGAAAAACGATAATGTCCAGGTGGTCCAGAATCTACAGAAAGCTATCGAAATTATTGCCTTAGATGTCACATCTGTAAAAAAATCGGTCGTTAATCTATGGTTCGGCGGAATGCGCTCGGCGAGTGGCGACATAGCATCAAGTTAATAAATAACAATGCGTCCGCACCGCGTAGATAACGCCGAATCTTTGACATCTCGCCCGCGCGCGGTGTGTACGCGCCTTTACAACTCTAGTTGCACCGGTATGTATGCGCCTTTATTTTTTCGAACTTTTTTTTAAATTTATAGTCTGTCATAGATAAACATTTACAAAAAGGTAACTGAAGCAGATGGTATAGTGCAACAAATAAATTACCTATCTTTTAATTGAACGAAAAAAATTTTAATGATCTATAAGCATTCATGCAATATTCATTATATTGCATGCATTTAAAAAGCCTCCATCGTTTTTGGTTCGTTAGTAAAAAAGCAATGTCAGCCGCGCCCAAAGAAGGTAATTTGGTAGTTGGTGCCGTTCCTTAAAATATTTCAGTGGGGAATCTGTACTTATGGGTATACGCCTTGGCCCTTGACGCAAAGAATACTTATACTCCCTTGACGACTGACGTAAGTACCTAGTTAAATAAAGTATTCTTTGGTTAAATATAATATCACCAACAATCAATACATACTAATGAGGTTTTTTTATTGATTCTCTTCGTGGAATTTTATCCGAGAGGTAGGAGTAAGTTTAATGAGTAAGTTTATATAATTATTATTATTTTAGTTCAAAAAGTACTTCTACCATCTTCTACCCATGTTTGCACGTGAACTTTTATAAATAAAGTACTTATTTATTAAAGTAGTTTGTTCAGTAGTTTTGCGCTGCAAATAGATGGACACACGGACAACTCACGCTTTTAAAATATTAATAATTAATAGTTAACATCAATATACCGGTAGTTAGACATAAAAAAACTCAAGATGCACAGCTGCCAGCTGACGAGCAGGATAAAAACAAAATGGTGGAACATAAAAAGGTTTCCTGAGCCCACCTGGACCCCCTTGCCACGAACCGTTCTGCTTTTAACCGACATCAAAAAAGGGGGTTGTATTTCGATGTATTGGTAAGTTAACATTATTTTTCAATGTTATTGTAGTCTATAATAGATAGCTGTTTAAAAAAATCAAAATTTATATTGTCACTATGTATTTTAATTTGTTACCTACCTACCTACGTGTGTATGAAAAATTAGGAAAGAAATTCAACTTGTTTTAAATGTAATTAATCGGATAGTTTAATAAAGAGAATGCCTTAGATATGCTATTTAGTATTTAGTATTTCACTCATTTAACAATATAATCCGATTCAAATCTTATTCATATATCGGTTCAGCGGTTCACATAATGAATAACACACATTCCCCAACTTTCCCATTTACAATCTACAAGAACTAACTTACAACACTATGACGAAAATGCACTCAACAAAACAATTTCATTGCTCATAAACATGAAACGAAACACGAAAAAATTGCAACATCTCATTACAGTGAATGAATAATGTAGGTACAGTCGATAAATATAACTTTTATTGAATGAATTATAAAATAGTCTGCCAGGTCAGTCACCACAACATGTTGGCTTTGATTCAAAACCATTGGATGCAGAATGGTTTTGATATACGCTGTGCAATTTTATAGCGTTGTCGGGAATCACCGGTAGATGGCGCTGAAATAAATTTTCATTTCAGCCATTTTTTTTCGTAACTTTGAATACGTAATTATAAGTTGAATGTACAATTGAATTATGGTAACGGTAATTTTTTTTATAGAGTAATAAAGAAACGAGATATATATTATATTACAATATTATGTGGCTAATACATTCTACCCATTGATGGGGTGTGCAAGTAGCTGATATTATGTAGAGGTAGAAAAAAATTGAAATGAAATGAAAATTTGTCAGAATTAACTTATTTTAAAAATGCTCTAGATAGAGCACCATCTTACGCAATTTTGTATTGATGATATTATGAATATTAATTACTTAGGTAATTAAATATGTATAATTTTTTGTTGAAAGGCTCATGTTAGTGAACTTAGCAGATCATTTTTAGCAGATCAAAAAAAAAAATGTGAGTTCTTATCGCGTGCAGTTGAGTTCTACAGTTCCTGATACTTTTTAGAAATAGTTCTGGCGTTTTTACCTTAAAAAACGACATTTGAAAAAATGATCTGCCAACTTCCCGTAGCAGATCATTTTTAGCAGATCAAAATAAAAAATGTGAGTTCTTATCGCGTGCAGTTGAGTTCTACAGTTCCTGATACTTTTTAGAAATAGTTCTGGCGTTTTTACCTTAAAAAACGACATTTGAAAAAATAATCTGCCAACTTCCCACGTAGTAGATAATTTTTAGCAGATCAAAAAAAATGTGAGTTCTTATCGCGTGCAGTTGAGTTCTACAGTTCCTGATACTTTTTAGAAATACTCGCGTAAAATGAAACACTAGAAATTTTATTTATGTCATATTTCATCACACCGTAGCACCATGCCGTAGCATCATGCCGTAGCATCACGCCGTAGTATCATGCCGTAGCATCATGCCGTAGCATCATGCCGTAGCATCATGCCGTAGCATCATGCCGTAGCATCATGCCGTAGCATCATGCCGTAGCATCACGCCGTAGCTTCACGCCGTAGTATCATGCCGTAGCATCATGCCGTAGCTTCATGCCGTAGCATCGCGCCGTAGCATTACGCCGTAGCATCGCGCCGTAGCATCGCGCCGTAGCATCACGCCGTAGCATCACGCCGTAGCATCACGCCGTAGCATCACGCCGTAGCATCATGCCGTAGCAACATGCCGTAGCATCACACCGTAGCATCACACCGTAGCATCACGCCGTAGCATCACGCCGTAACACATGCCGTAGCATTACGCCGTAGCATCACGCCGTAGCATTACGTCTTAGCATCACGTTAAGCCGGGTCCAGGTCGGGTTTTTTCAAATGTCGTTTGTTAAGGTAAAAACGCCAGAACTATTTCTAAAAAGTATCAGGAACTGTAGAACTCAACTGCACGCGATAAGAACTCACATTTTTTTTTGATCTGCTAAAAATGATCTGCTAAGTTCACTAACATGAAAGGCTCTTGAATATTATTGTTACAATACATATGTACTTATTTTTGAGACGTAAAAATATTGAAATTTTCACAAATGTAAGCCAAAAAATCATACAGCAAAAAATGTCTTAGAAAATAAGTAATAACAAACCGTAGTAATTTCGCGAATCTTATTATTTAATTTGTTCGTTAAGCTTAGCATAAACTTTTATTGTTTACCAATACTTTGTATTTTTGTTAAGTAGGTACCTATACAATAGAAAAAAAAAATAAAACAAAATAAAGAGCGTACTCAGATACAAATTAAATCTTGATATAATATTTTCGTATTTACTTATATATTATTTTTAAGCAGATTTATTAGAATGTATTGCTTTTAGTATAGGCAATTGATAGAGCACCTTATGCTCTATTAAATTAGATTTATCAACATTAAATGAGCGATGCAAAATCAAAAATATAGGTAAGTAATAAATTACTGGACCTTTTTTATTGTAAATTATAATCTTATCAGAAAGGCTTCATTAATTGTTATCCTTAGAATAAATCTATCTCTAATAATACATGCTAAGTCTAGAATTCTAACATAATACATGTTATAAGCAATATAAGTATGTAAGTGCATGTGAATAAAAAAAAATATTTGTTGACTTATATTATGCTTATATTCATTTGCGAACTATGTATAAGTATGAAACATATGTCTTATCTTTATAATTTTTAATATATTTATTGTATTTGTTCATTAAAAATTTGCTAATTATGAAGTCTACAAATTACCAATTAAAGCTACTACACATTAATTTTTCAAGAAGCCAAACAGAAATTTATATGCAACTGAATACAAAAACATACAAGATCTACTCAACCAAATAAATAATATCTATAAATAATAATATCTATCATATGTATAATATTTACCATCAAAATAAAGCATTTTACATACTCCAAAAGTCCATAACACATAACATACACTCGAAAATCATTTGTAAAAACGTTCTCGCGAACCTCGCACCACGACGCGCACGCCACGGTAGCTGAGCTACGAGTGGCGCGAAATAGGGAAAATAGTAATGTGGGGAAAATGTGAATCTGGGGAAAATTGTGAATGGAGGCTCTATTGTTATTTGTAAGGGAAATTGGGATTTTAGCGGTGATGCGTGTGGCTTCCAAAGTGATATGATTTGTTTGATTGGATACAAGTTAGATTGTAAAATATAAGAGTCACAATATAAATGGAAGAAAAGCGAATTTTTTTCTGTAATTCTGTAAATTAGATACTTTACAGTAAGTTCAAATTTTAATACCAACTATAACTGTGCCCTGCGGTTTTACCCGCAGTGCTCCACTCCTGTTGGTCTTAGCGAGATGATATATAGCCTTCCTCGATAAATGGATCTAACACCGAAAGAATTTTTCAAATCGGACCAGTAGTTCCTGAGATTAGCGCGTTCAAACAAACAAACAAACAAACTCTTCAGCTTTAAAATATTAGTATAGATCAGATATTTATTAGGTAAGTTATTTAGTACCGATTTAGTAATATCGAAAAAGTTTTTTCGAGAAATATAGTGTAAAGAAAATGGTTCAAGATATGTTATTAATACGAATATAATTTGTAAGAAATGGTCAGCCCAGCTGACTTCTTCTTTGAAGTTCTGATGCTTTAATTATTATGTATTATGTAAAGTTCATATATAAATAAATAAATATATAATTAATTACGATAAACGCATAACCACGGATGTCGGCAAAAATAATAAAACGTTTATAGTGATAAATGATTATATTTTCAATTAATCAAGTTATGTTGAAATTGTTTACATGACAAGGATATTATTTATCATTCAAATGCATTTATTTTAAAATTAATTAAATCTATCAACGTCCGGTTATATTACATGTTAAAGATCTTAGAAATTGAAGGTATAAAAAATAACGTATTTCTGTAAAATTCGTTTATTAATAACAACTTAAGTATTTTTAACAATAAGTTTATTACATTTAACGTATATAAACAAAAATTATTTAAAATTATGTATTACTAAAATCCTGCCTTCCATACACATCGAAGACTCTTGAATTTGGCCTCGCGCTGCGCCCGTTGAAGTCTAATCACCACGCCTTTTTGATTTTTTGTATTTATCACAATATTTCTGTTATTTACATAATTATATACTGTCATATATTAATCCTATATAGATTATGTATAGATTGTAATAATGATAATAAATTACAATGTAATTATTAAACAATAAAAGCCATAAATGTATTGTTATCGGGACTTATTCATAAGTTCATAACCATTGATTGAGACAGATTTTACAACCTTATTTTAATTAATATTACAGCAGAGGTTGTTACTTGTTGGTTCAATGCATATAGGTATCACCACATTAATAATAAAAAGAGCTTGCCTTGTAGCTTACCATTATAAGTAGTTTATCTGTAGTTACTTTACCATCTTTAGAAACACCTCTGGATTTTTGGTAGAGAATAGAGATGCCTATACCGTTTCCATAATAGAACCTATATTGTATGTATTAAATTAATAACAATTGATATAAGTTCATTGCCAAAATATCGCCAAGGTAAGCGATTTTTTTATTATATTCTTTTTGATACAAGAATTCTTCTATTCGTCTGTAGTACCTATCTTAATTGAAATGACTTTTACATACTTGTCAAAACATTTGCGTCTCCTTTGAACAATATAACATTAATTTCTCAAAATAGACACAAATATCAGTACATATTATTATATAGGGCAATAAACATACAATTTACCTGCAAGCGGAGTGAAGTCTGGCTCGGCGGACAGACGACGCTTCGGCGCGGCGTCGAGGCGGGCGGCGGGCGGCGGGCGGCCAGCCGACGCGACACGGCCGGGCAAATGCACTAGTTCTTATTTCATAAACTATCATTTTTGTTGCTCTCTCTCTTGTCTCTTGTCAACTAGCTAACTAGTGACATGTGGTTTTGGTTGATAACTCTAAAGTAAAGATCTAAGTATATGTGTTAAAATGTAGAGTCCCGAATCAAGCACCATTTTCTGTAAAAAATATACCTATGAGACATGAGTTCTCTGTGTTTATTTCATTTATATAAAATAGTTTATGTTGTTACTCCTAGAAGATTTATTTTATATTCTATATGAATTAAATATAAAACTATTGCTTTACAATTCCCATACACAGTTGCACCTCCGATAAAAATACTCAAGCATATGTCTGTGTACTCATGTCATTCTACTAGATGTCTTATTCCATGTTATATATGTATGTAAGTATGTATAGAACATTTTTATTTCAAACACAACAAATACTTAGACTAAGTTACAATGAGATTAACATCAGTGTTGATAGCATCAGCCCCGGCTTAGCATGATTCTGAAGAATGAAGCAGTCTATAATTCATATGGAAGTGTAAGAATTGTCTATAAAAACTTTATGTAGGTAAAAGAACATTTAATTTTTATAGAGATATTTTATTATTTTATATAATAACTAGCGGTCCGCCCCGGCTTCGCCCGTGGTACATATGAAAAATAGATGTTGGCCGATTCTCAGACTTACCCGATATGCACAGAAAATTTCATGAGAATCGGTCCACCCGTTTCGGAGGAGTATGCAGACTAACATTGTGACACGAGAATTTTATATATAAGATATAAAAGTTCAATTAAAATTAATGTTTGTCTATATAGAATGGATCTTAATAGGATCGTAAAGTGTGCATTTGATCTTGTCATGGTCTCTAGCCAAATCTTGTAGATGAGTCCACGAAGGTTTCTGTGTTGGTACGACCACTTTTCGACCGCGTACCACAAACGAAGCCATACAGCACAGCTAGTACCATTTTCATCTATTGGTAGAATGATAATTGCTACCATTCCTACTCATATTGTTTTACAATTTTATAAATTGGTTGTAAAGAAAAAATTATCAGTGAAACCTATGAAATGCATCGGCCATTACCTTTATTTTTCAGAAATTACAAACAAAAATTTCATCAATAAACAGTATTTCACACCAGCTTGCAGTATTTTATTCCTTTTACGCTTGAACGGGAAATATTTATGAATGAATCGAATCAAATCGTACTTCGTGTGATTTATGAATATCAAATAAATCGAATAATTCGTATGATGAATCGTGTGTCGATACATCGACTGTATCTTTTGTTTTATAAATGATGATATTTGTTAGTCATTCGATATTCATCTTTTATGTATATCAGATATCCTCTTGATACGGTTTTGCCCGGGTTGAAACTAAAAAAATGTTATTCAAAAATAATGTAAGGAAAATTTTGAAAATGAGTAGCAGTTTTTTTGAGTTTTTATCGATGTTTCCAAAAATAGCTGAGGATCTCAATTGGTAGCGATTTTTTTGTTGTTGTTATGAATATATAAAATGTTTTTTTTTTACAAATTTATGTAGATTAATAAATTGATAATGATAATCCAGTTGGCAGTTGACACTATCATTGGTAACTTAATAAATAATTATATAGGCAGTGTAGTCAGTACAATGCAGTAAGTACAATCACTATTGTTTTTCTCGTATTTTAAAGTCCTCTAATTTAAGGTATATGTAGGTACTTATAAATTAGAAATGTTTAGAAATCATATTTAGTTCTATCTGTACCTATCTGTTTGCAAAACCTTGTTTGGGGCTTGATGGCGTTGTATATTCTTCCTGAATATTTAACTTTGCTAAAGTTAGAAGACTGTAATTGTCTCAGTGGTTTCCGAGTAGACACTTATTATTTCACTTGGTGCAAGTTTGATCGACAAGTTAAATATGTAATAGTGATTTATTTCTTGTATAAATACTTTATCTCTATTCTCTATACATATATATATCTCTTTTCCAATACAAATCGTGTGAAATACATAAGATTATTTATTTTATTCCTAATTAATTAATTACAACACGATTGCCGTGAAATATTTACCATATTTATGAATTTATGAATAAAACAGCGTTTTGTTATTTATATTTATTCATATCTAGTATGTTATGATGCCATTTGCATAAAAGTTTAGATAATTGCCTTGTTGTGACTGAATCTAAGTCGAGAGTGTATATTTTAAATATCAATATTATGTTAAAGTTGTTTACACTCACCTCAGTTTTTTTTTGTTGACGTGAAGTTTTTTTTTTGCAGCTTCTATGAACTTTTTGGCAAAAAAATAGTAAGTATGTATAATACATATCATATTTATCATATTCATATGATAGCAGGTATGTTTTTAATCGACCATAATGCTTGCTTAGTAACTATTTAGTACTTATATGTGATAATACCACCAAATACCGACATAAACAATCTCTTATTTAAGTCTACATACTTATTTATTAATAATATAAATAATACTAGTGGTCCGCCCCGGCTTCGCCCGTGGTACCTACATGTTTAAACTATCCTATCTCTCAAGTTGGATCGAACTGCACATGGTGTGCGAATTTTATTATAATCGGTTAAGTGGTTTAGGAGTCCATTGAGGACAAACATTGTGACACGAGATTTATATATATTAAGATAATAATTTAATTTATAAGAGTTATTGTCTGAATTGAAAAAATAACTAATAAACAGAGTATTTTACTATGATATAAGTAAATGGTGATCAAGTATCTTACTTTAAAATAACATCCTGTAATCGTAAATCGTGTTATGCGCCAACTTCAAATACTTACGCGCTATTTCTGTATTAGTTTTAATAATAATTACTTGTTAACGTCACTCGTATCCTGTGAGATGTTTACTGTGCCTCCATGCATATTAACTAATGACGCCTAATTTGTTGAAAGATTTATTACATCATCTATATGTATAGTAACACCGTAGTATTATATGGTCTGTGGTAACACTATAAGTTTATTATCTTTGACTTATAGCTATCTCCTGCAACATCGCTTTCATAGAGCTCGTCTTCAAACCAATTTAAGTGTCTTATTTTTCTATAATAATACATTAATTAACTTAATAATCAAATCTATATTATAGGTAGAAATCATTAGTTTTAGGGGTTAATTTTTCAAAATGTCAATTGACTCTACTTCAAATTAGTTGAGTAGGTAACCTTGAAATTTGAATAACATGTTAGTATGTATTAAGTTTTGTTGAAAAGTTTAGAAGCTATTAGTATAATGCTTTTTATCAGTTATTAATTTTGTATTGAAGTATGTAGATAAGGAATTAAACAAACTATTAGGCTGGATTCGAAAATATTACTAGGTATTGTATCATCAATTACGAATTCAAATATTTGGCTTATGTTTTTCGGTAGAAGCCTTTTCGGATAGTAATTTTCTTATGCCCGTTTTCACCAACGACCCCTAAAATTTAGGTGTCACCTAAATCAATTTAAGGGATACCTAACGTAAAATTTGCTTTCACCGACAGATATAAAGTGTCACCTAAATTTAGGGGGTGAATATTCGACCCCCTAATTATTTAGAATGTTTTTTCTGGTACGTAAAGATTCTGCATAACAACTTGTAACATCGGACTTTGTGAATGAAATATGTAATAGAGTTGAATAAATAAGTATTTTTACGATAATTTTAATTTTTACTATTCATGTAACTGTTTTTAACTGTTAAACTTAAAAATTGCAATTTTAAAAGTTTCTTTAAATGAATACACGAGTATTTTTGTAGATATATAAATAATAATGATATTGTTTCTGCGACATTATCCATCCTTACCTACTAAAACCTTGCATTCCTAAAACACGTTTTATATTATGCAGTTGTTAACATATTTGAATATTTTATTGCAAAAATGGAAATGGGCGGAGTCTCGTGATACACGTAAATAACGAGATTTACCTACTTATATGCTTATTTATTTAATTATACATTAGATGTATGGAATGATCCAGCCCCTTTTAACCGACTTTAATAATTGGGGACATCGATTAAAGTATTACCTATGTACTTTCAGGTAAATACTACGTATATATCACTACATAGTATCACTACATAGTATATAAAACAAAGTCGCTTTCTCTGTCCCTATGTCCCTATGTATAAGATATTTATTGGGTCCATGGTATAACTACGCAACGGATTTTGATGCGGTTTTTTTTAATAGATAGAGTGATTCAAGAGGAAGGTTTTCCGTTTTAGTAAATAATTTATTATGGTTTAGACAAAGCGGGTGAAGCCGCGGGCGGAAAGCTAGTGAATAATAAATTGTTGATCTGTTTTACTTGTAGATGAACGATCAACGAAATACTTACCTATCATATAAATCAAAGATTTTAATCTTAATAGGTATACCTACTTATTCTATTCAAAATTCAGTAATTTAAAAACCCATTAATAAAATCAATATTAATAATTATAATCAACACTGATCTTTATGCTATTAATTTTTCTTCTGACAATCTTAACTAGTTTTATATATTGTTTACCGCATACTAACAGGTTTAATAATCAACTAATTTATTAAATACTTAGATATTCTGCCATGCAAGCTGCAAAAAACATGAATAGATGGTCGTTGTGGGCCACAAGTTCAAAATAAAATAAAATTAATCACCACTATAAACAAGTTAGTAGTTACTTAGAAAAATTAATTAACAGCTTATAATACAGACTCCTAATAATATCAATCAATCAGCCGTGAAAATACAAAGGAGTTGGACAAAACAACTGTTTACGTCTGACGCCACTACTTGAAGATACTTTGACGAAAATCACTCGCAAGTATAAAAGTGTGCATGGAATTATCGCACTTATTGTTAGACAAATATTATCTATTTTGCAGTGTAAGGATTGATTCGTATCTGTAGTAGGTTGCGTAGTGTTCAGCGCAAGACAGCGCCATAGCGACGAGCCGTTTGGCGCCAAAATCGGTCGCCATGTTGTCACATTCATATGATGTCACACAATAAAATAATTCGCCTCCGACTGTTTAATTTGTAATGCGCATATTAAAAATGTATACTTGAATTAAATGTTTTTTATCTGTTTATTTTGGGGTATTATAAAACTGAGATATCTTAAATTACGTGATATGTGAACGTACAAGTTGACTTAAGTATTTTGTGATGGTTTAAAAAAGTCATCTTATTATTTTTTATGGTCTTAAATGAAGTCTGCATCGAGTTTTTTTTATTAAAAGTACAGTAACAACTTTTTATTACCTAAGAAGACTGTTGTTAAAATTAAATTTTAAACCCATAAAAAGTCTCTACATCAGTAAGTATATTTATTAACACGCTCTACTAAAGTCCTAATTATAAAATGATAAAGAAAAATAGTATAGTATAAATTACTGTTACAAATGAACAATAGTTTTTTATTAACATTTATCCATAACTTTTTTTACAACGTCCGTCGCCAGGCATCCCGCATAATTCCCCCAAGACAAAGAAATCGGAATCAATATGAGTTGCTCCCTAATTTATATAAAAGTGCCCGACTATGCATTGCTAACATTCAAAACATTTGGACAACTGTGCGTGGCCACGAAACAGAGATAAATAGTAATGTTCGTTATATTTTCAAGATACAGATTACTTATGCAGTTAGGGTTACATGTTTTAATTAATATCTACGGATTGTACTTACAATAAATGGCAGCAATTATATGGTTTTGAATCCATCGTTTTATTTTCTGGTTATAAATTTCTAAAAGCGTTAGGTCAAGGTAAGATCGCTAATACTTTGCATATAGATAAACTTCCTCTCTCATCTCATACATAACGACGACCCGGACCCAAAAATCAAGGCATTATTCGTTATTTTCATATAACAATGCAGTTTTATTGAATATATTTTTCATCGTATTGAGAACAGTACAACGCAGGTGAAAAACTGACCCAGACATATCTAAAAAATATAAGGTACAGAAAAATGATTTATATTCTTATAAGTACACGCAATTCAACACGCAAAAATAATACCTATCTTAATTTATTTCAACTCGCTAGTTTAGTGGAGGCCAGTGTTGCCGCAGGGACGACGCCGCGGCGACGGATCATGCTGATGCCACCGCACAGTATTTTTTTGACCCTTCTTTTGCGACAGCCTAATTTTATTGAATGAATGTATGGATATATACATGACAAACGCAAGAGTAAAACTCCCATGAAGCTCACTATCATACTTTTCGAAAAAATTCAATCTGAATAAAAAGTACCGGTATTTTATATAATTCAATTTTAATTTTTTATTAATTTTTCTACCATTATAACACATTTTTTTGCATTGCGAGCGTCAAGGCTAGCCATAGGGCCAATTTTCGATCCATTCGGGGAAGAGCTGTGACTTCGCAATTTCGAGATAATCGCATAAATAACAAAATTTCATTTCTTTTTTTGTGACTGAACTTTTAAGAATAGGCAAATTATTTTTACTTCAAAACATAGTTATATGTATGGACTACTTCCACAAAAAAAACCGATCGCGAAAAGAGCGGGATTCGCGAGATATTAATTTCTGAAAAAGTACCGGTTCTTTAACGATTTTTTTGTATAAAATCCTAAATCACACTTTATCAATATTTTTATTTCATACTTTCATATAAAGGTAAGTAGGTACCCCAATTACTATTTCTTTTCTTTATTTATATACTTATACCACATTATACTATGAAGAGGATTACATAAATTTGTAAGTTTCCTTGTTTGTAAAATTATTAAAATAAACTTGACCTTGGATTTGGCAGGAAAAAATATGTAGCTAAGGGAGTGAAATGAAATGTGAAAATGTCTAAACTAAAAATACGTCATTTTCATTTGTTAGAATGAGTGAACTGTCTTCAATTTCAGTACAATATGATTCTTCTTCGTTGTGTTCATCTTCTTCTTCATTAAATTGAAATGGTTTCAACATTTCGATAACAGCAGAGGGCAAAGGCAATTTTTTCATACTGTTTTGGCGCATACTCAAACGTGTATTCGATATAACTGGATCGGACGATTCCAATGCCCTATGAAATAAGTCTTCCATTGTGTGTTTTCTGTCGTCTTTTCGGCTGTGATGTTCGCGGTCATATCGCCAATATTTATTTCTGGACTCTCCAGCTTGTTCGGATAAAACACCTACGGGCAGTACCGAGTTTTCTATAATTTCTTGGCCGTGAATAAGGATTTTGTGCATTGTCGTCGTCATGGGGTGCCAGTTGTAATTAGCTACATATTTTTTGGCTAAATTTCTGCAAAAAATTCCGAACTTCGTTGAGTCTACCGGTAGACCGCAGTTAATTGCCACTAAAATTACGTGTATGTCATCTACAAGCCATCTACTTATTCCTAATATGTCTGCAAATATGCCGCGACTTTCCTCATTAGCGAAAACTCTTCGAGCAGTATTTCCGTCATTAGTTGTTCCAGAGTTCGGACGTACAACATCTACTAGTATACCCAGACGATCCCGTATTTGCGCCTGAATTGTTTTTTTTCGGTCTTCAGTAATTATGCCCGCAGGTGACAACTTTGAGACTCGCCACTGTCTTACTCGGGGGTCATTTTTGTATCCCAAGTGGAGTAAGAACTCTAGAAATCTTATAAATGCATGAAGAGGGCTCAGACCATTTTTTATAGCTTCTTTATTAATTTGTGTAGAGAACGCCAAATCCAGGTCATTGAATTTAGTTGCTGTCAACCCGCAAATTGGACACCTTAGTTGAGAAAAGGTATTGTTGATGATATTGTACACCTTGCCATCTATTATACTTAATGTAAGATTACAAATAGTTTTTACTATGAAGCCTTTTGATGTGGCTGCTGCGATAGGGGACAAATTTTTTAATTGTTGTTCAACGTACTGTTTTTCTCTGAGAATAAGAGACTTTGACTCTTTTCTATATTGAATATGTAGAGGCCTGCAAGAGCGATATGATTGAGGTGTTGGATTTACCCAGAGAATTTGACTGCTGCACGTTTCCATGACCTTTAATGGTACGAAGGTTGTGGCAAATATAGTATTTTCATCATACAAAGGATCTTGGGGTGCCTTCTGCTTATATAATGATTGGCCTGTGCTGCCGTCAAAGCCCCAAGAGCCTTCAAATTTACAAGACAATTCGTCCAAATCCATTCGTTCGCAATACGCATTAATGACATCATCACAGAGACTTACAATTCTTTTAAATGTGTGTGCAAGCAGACCTTGTAGCGAAACAGAAGCTTCAACTTCATTTGCCAAGACTCCATCCTCTGGGTAACACTCCAGTTTTGCTTTTGCTACAAGTCTGTACGGTGGAAAAGCTTTAAAACCTCTTTTATTTAAATCTTGTTGTAAAAATTTATATGTTTCGACACTATATTTTCGGTCAATAAGTATACCAAGCGCTTCTTCTGGAGAGTATGGATTACTGTACTGATTTATTTTTGCCAACACTTCAGTTGATTTATTTGCAGACTCCAAACATATCTTTATCACAGCTTCTAAGTCATGGGCACTTTTTTTGCTTAGTTTTTTGTTGTCATGAGATTTAATGACTTTAGTAAATGATGAAATCAGTTTTGCTGATGGTTCATTCTGAATCAATAATTCTAGTGATTTTTGTTTTCTAAGTTGCGTTCGTTTATGAAGTTTTGCATATTCTTCATCTTTATTACAACAGGCAATTTCACGCAAGACCAAGCGATGAGGATCGGGAACTATTGGGTGTTCATCGGCTACCTCAGATGGCACGTCCAAAACCATAGGCGATACATCCAAGACGGCAGGTGGTACATTCACAACCTCAGAAGGTTTCGAAATGACATCTTGAGGAAGATCATTTATAAAAGGCTTATTCAACCAAGCGTTATTTTTTTTTCGAAATTGTGACAAAATTCTGTTGCTATCGTTATATCTTTTCTCAACTTTGTTGATAAAACGGTTTATAGCAATGTTAAAATTTTTCTCCTGTGGTTCTGAAAGGGGTGTATTTAATATAGTTGCAAAAATCGATTTTACAAAAATATTCCTTTCCGATTTGGATAAGTCAAACGGTTTTCCATAGCGACCATGGAGTTTTTTACTCTCTTGATCCAGATATATGTATATATCATATCGAGTTAGTGTATGGCAGCCTGTTTCTACATCTAGCCTGTATGAGGCCACCTCCGAAGGATAAGAGGTTCCAGCTACAGCGTTATCCATAGCCTTTACGTATACAAAACTGTATGAATGGCAGTGAAAGTATTTAATCAAATAAAATAATTGGATTAAAGAAATTAAAAAACAAAGTAAAAAAGAAAAGTCAAAAATCAACAACCAATAAATGGCTTTACAAAACGAAATAGAAGATTTAATTAGGGTTTTGACCCACAACCAACCAACTGAAACGGTTGGACCGATAAAACCAACCGATTTTTCGTTTAAAGCGGATAAAACGCTAATTCAACCAACCTTACTTTTCAAACTACCAACTTTACTTTTTTTTACTTATTTCTCCAAACCAATTAACCCAACTCATGGAAATCAGCTTACATCTTATATGTAACTAACAAAACATTTCAATAGCGCGATTCAGCGCGCAAAAGCGCCCTCTAGTCTGGATTGCGAAAACTCCACACACCCCGATAATGTCAACTAATAAGTTGAAATAAATAGTCGTAATCTTGATATCTAGTGCCTAGAGAAAGCAATTTCAATTGATGGATGAGTTGAATAAAAAAAATTTGAACTATTTATTTTTATTTATCTAATTAAATGTCATCCGACCAAACAAATAGAGAATTTATTGAAAGTCTTTTAAAGCAAAAACATTTTTATTATAACACCTTATGTCGCGATAAACGCTAAATAACATCAATAAAAAAATAATTAAGATTAATTTGTAAATGATGTAATTTTACTGCATAAAGAAATTTTGTTTAATTTTAACTCAATTTTTTTTATAACTTTTTTATTTTTTATATTTTGTTATAGACACTTCAATTTACTAACAATATGTCTCATCAAATTTTCTGTAGTATTCCGTCATCTGAGAAACGCAACTCTATATAAGTTCAATTTATATTGTGGATTTTATACAAAAAATTCGTTAAAGAACCGGTACTTTTTCAGAAATTAATATCTCGCGAATCCCGCTCTTTTCGCGATCGGTTTTTTTTGTGGAAGTAGTCCATACATATAACTATGTTTTGAAGTAAAAATAATTTGCCTATTCTTAAAAGTTCAGTCACAAAAAAAGAAATGAAATTTTGTTATTTATGCGATTATCTCGAAATTGCGAAGTCACAGCTCTTCCCCGAATGGATCGAAAATTGGCCCTATGGCTAGCCTTGACGCTCGCAATGCAAAAAAATGTGTTATAATGGTAGAAAAATTAATAAAAAATTAAAATTGAATTATATAAAATACCGGTACTTTTTATTCAGATTGAATTTTTTCGAAAAGTATGATAGTGAGCTTCATGGGAGTTTTACTCTTGCGTTTGTCATGTATATATCCATACATTCATTCAATAAAATTAGGCTGTCGCAAAAGAAGGGTCAAAAAAATACTGTGCACCGTGTTTACACATTCATAATATAACGGATATATTGTGATTCATTCAGTTTGTATTATCGATAAACGTATAATTTGGTATGTAAGTATGTCTTTCAGGTATTTGGTTGAAATTTAGTAGGATACTAGATGACGAGGTATGTGTATACGCGTTGATTTAGGTTGCAAACGAGATGTGTGCAGATGCCTAATTGATGATGCTAGTAATTTATATTCTATTGTTTTTTTTTTATAATAAAGCATTGGTTTTTAACATTTTAAAAAATCTAAGATATAATTATGATTAACTTTCAATATGTACTTGCATAGGTGCACTGGTTACTTCTAAACAGCAACGGTAAAACATTGCTTTAGGTACCTACCTAACGCAATGTTTTACCAGAAGCGCACCAGTCTCATCCAAAGTACCTACGTAAGTATTAATAATAGTAGTAGTAGTAGTAATTTTCAACGTTCTGTATGTTTAAACTTTAAACCAAATAACCAGAAGAAGTAACACGTAACACAAAAAGCACGTAGTTTGAGTGTCATATTTTTTAAATTATACAGGAGTCTTACAAACTACAAAAATATAATTGACCAAAATTACCAGCAGACGTCAAACAAAAAAAAAATAAATAAACAAAATATAGATAATAAATAAAAAAGCGACACTTGTTTATGAAGGGTGCAACGCGCCAGGCCGCCGGGAGCCGGTCCGTGGGCGTAACAATACAGTTAAACAAAACTTCACTTGTATATCTATTAGCTGGAAAAATATAGACTAATTTACAAGTTTTTAAGAAGCTGTGATGGTTCTAGGTCATACTACACATGTAGTGGTGTGGTAGGCCCTTTAGGGTCTCGTTAGGATTATATCCAAGTATTTTTTTTTTTACATAACATACCTAATTTTATTATCTATTTCAAAAAAATTGATAATGTAGCGATCGTTTTTGCTTCTTTGAGGAAAACAAACATAGGCATCGAGGGCAGCAAACAGCATAGGCAGTCGAATCCAAAGGTTTGAAAACATCGGGTAGCCCTGTTATTTTTTGTAATAAAATTAGCCTGTTAATAATTATGACATATTAAGCTAACTACCAAGTTGCCTCAAAATCGACACAGCTGCTTCAGACATTTTTACAAGTGGTAGTATTTTTTTAATAATTCTTATTTCGTCTTAAAAAGAACAATGTAAATATTTATGATAGATACGAAAAAGGCGTACATAAAACCTTTTCGGTCAACCCAAACAGACCATATAATTTTATTTTTCGTTTTGGTACTAGGCGCCAATAAATACTAGGCGTCTATTGGTCGTAGGTGCGTTGGCGCCAAAAGTCATTTGGAATGACCCATAACCTTATCTACCACTATTTTTAACTATAATCAACATAGTTTTATGAATGAGTCGCCTTATATTATGATGCTATTGTATCAGAGGTCATAAAATATATGTGTATAAAAACCTCGAATATATTTTTGTAAATTTATCAATTTAAGTATTGCTATAATGTATTTTATTGGGGGGATTATGTAGTTTTTGTTGTTATGTATAACAATTTATTAAAAATATTCGCACATAGCGCCATCTAGTCGCGAGCGGAATAATCTTTTAAAATAGGAATTATTTGCTAGATAGACGATTGAGAGCTCAGATTGAGAGACATTTTTTGCATACTGAAATATAAATGGGCAATGTGTTATGATGTGCGGTGACTTGTACTCATGCAATAGATAACATAAAAAAGAAGTAGATGAGAAAATATATACAGTGGAAAGATTTTGAAATCTGACTCTATGTAAAACTGAATTTTTTAAAATTGTTCTTAAAACACTTCTCATTCAATTTTACTTTAGAATTATGGTACTGCCTATAGCCGAAATAAAGGCTTATTTTATTATGTTTTATAGCGAAGTTAAAACCAACAGGAAACATATTTTTTCTCACAATAACTGAATTACATAATATAGGTAGAGTCTAGAGGTAAGAGGCTAGAGCCATGTAAACAAAGTAAATTAATTAATGCCAATATGTACATCGTATAGTGATAACAGACGTCACTATGTTAATTTCTTTGCGGAGCTTCTTTGTTAAGCGATTCAATTATCATCTTATTGTAGTCTGAGTACAGCTTTATAGTATTGCAGTTGTAGATTCTTAGGCCGAAAATATAGCTTTTATAAAAAGAACTGATCTGTATCTATTGCACGCCTCATAAGCGAAGCGTTGAGGTGGGTAGGTACTACTGTCACTTCGCGCAAAACAATACATTGCACTTGTAAGATAATACATACACACACATATTAAGAAAAAACACTATTTTTAACGTTCATGATATTTTTGATGTCATTTTTGTTATTTAAACTAGTTAAAAAACAGTTTAAAAAAGTTCTGTCTTGGACGTCCGTGTGTCTGTATGTGCGGATCCTTTTTCTTGTTAACACGATAGCGACCGAAATACTTTACTAATCGAGTCTTTTTTTTTTCTCTTACGCTTGAGTATGCTCAGGAATAGAACCCTTTCATTTTTCAGGGTCTGATTCGATGTGGTTTAATTGTTATTAAATAAACAAAAATAATAATTAATAAATATTTATTAAAAAAAAATTATGAGGCGTGCACTTTTGGATTTTCCAAATTATATTTCATTTTGTTCTACAAGATTTTTTCTATATTTGCATGTCATAGCCTAAGATATGACCTTAGATTTTACCCAATTTTACCCTTTAGGAACTACCTACTATAGGTACTTAATTTAAAATTCTCGTTACATAGACACTTTTATATTCTAAAGGAAACTTTTTTTTACTTTTAACTAGATAAAAACATAGTTACATCATGAAGTATGAAGTCCACAGGCACCTCAGAGTGGGATAAGACGGCGCCTAGTGTCGGTGCCGGCAAGGCGCCGCAAGAGGCGAGCGGCGCCCTGCCGTCCGCGTGGACGGAAATAAGCGATAGACGTTCATATGTTATTTGTTATATTGTGCATTGTGTATTGATAAAATGTGTGTAAAATGTAATAGAAAATATTATATAGGGACAAAATAAAATGATAGGAATGGAGTAGGTGTAGGTGTTTTTTGGAAACGTTTGTTGAAGTAACTTAATCTTACACGTAATTATAGTACCTAATTACAGTAATTAGAAAGATATGTTTTTCATGAACGTTAATAGGTAGTGGATGTCAATTTCATGAGTTAGAGATTGTTGAATAATTTAAATTACTAAATGCTCACAAATACCAATAGATAATTGGATTTACCTATTAAAACATACCTAACTACGTAAATGATGATATAATTTATTGATTCCGCTGAAATTTATTCAAATAGGTAGGTATTATTTCTTAAAAAATCTTTAGGCGATACAAATTTTAACGCATCAACCGTTGCAGTTTTTTTACTTCGGTACCTACTATACCTAATTATATTTATTTTCTATACCTACTTACCTTTCCGCTCTACATCATTAAATAATCAAATTCATCTACAGCAGACAAAACATAATTATTTTGCACAAGCATTGAAACAATAGATCGCTGTCTCCCGTCCCTTGCCCCACACCCCCGAGGACCCCACTAATGATTGCCCATGATTTATTCGAGAGCTCATTTTTATTGCCGCCCGATTTCTGGCGTCGAGATGACAGCAAGGTGTTTGTTTGCCGACATGTTTCGGGACTAAAGTTCGTTATTGAAACAATACAAGCTTCCTACAATTAGTGTAAGTAAACTTATACCCACGTACATGCTTATATGGTTATTGTGTATTTACAAGATTCGCTCATTCGAGAGTAATATTTACCTCTATATATATTAGTATCGGACGCGATACCTATCGTAATATCGTAGTTCTATGATTAGAAATACTGTGCAACTTTACCGTATAGTTTCCCTGCCAAAATAAAATATGTTACATATGCGATATAAAAAAATGTCTATCTATCATTCATATTATAAAGCTGGAGAGTTTGTTTGTTTGAACGCGCTAATCTCAGGAACTACTGGTCCGATTAGAAAAATTATTTCGGTGTTAGATAGCCAATTTATCGAGGAAGGCTACAGGCTATATATCATCACGCTAAGACCAACAGGAGCGTAGCAATGCGGGTGAAACCGCGGAGCACAGCTAGTTGAATATATTTGTCAGTTTATCAATGTTACCTTATAACCTAAAGCTTCTAAAGGTCGAAGGCGGCCTACTCAAAGTGTTCGAGCTCTATCTCTGTTCATCCGATGTAAACGGTGAATACGAGTTTTCGTTTACACTAAAAGATCACCAAATAATTCTCTTGATCTAGCTCAGTATTCGTTTGATGTAAATCCACCCTAACAAGTAGGTACAAAGCGAATTTTTCAAGAACTTCTAAATGCCTGCACTGATTTTGATGATGTGCATTTAGGTACGATTCAACTAATTTAACAAAATACGTTATTCAAATATTACTTTATTGTATTTTTTTACGAATACGTAAAGTAGGTACGTAAAGACGGCAATCCAATATTTTCTTCATAAAAAACTGTCGTTTTTACATTACACGTAGTAACATAGTAACTCAATAGTAACTGTTACAACAATATCTCAGCACACATGAAGGCATTTGAACAGCGACAAGCGGGGGGCACAGTCAAGCACAGACTAAATGAGTTTGTGACTGTTGCCTCTAACTCATGTTTCAAAGAGTATAGTAGCGATGTCCTCTCTAGTACGTAGTACATAGTAACTCAATGCGTTTTTACCACCTTCTTGAACACTTAAAAACTGCAGTTAATATAGGGTATATAAATAAAACAAAACATATAGTAAATAATGCTTTATGCCAAAATCTTCGAGGGACACATCATACAACCCACAAGTGTTAATTCCAAATTAAGTACACGGTGGATTATAAATACAGAAAGTAAAAAGAGGTAGATTATATTTAGTTTATTTCACGAGTTTTGAAAAACATTACACAAAAATTTATAAAAAGAATGTGTGCGTGTACTAGTGTACACACGTAAGAAGTAAAACTTCTTTATGACCTTATTTTTCAAAAAATAATTTACTATAATATGCAACTTTACAGAAATACGTCGAATCACGCGTGGTAGGGATAAGAAAAATGGCGCGTAACGGAAAAATGTCACGCGTAACGAAAAAATGTTACACAAATTTTTTTCCAACCCCGATAAAGAAGTTTTACTTCAAAAATCTAAACTATTTTGAAGTAATTACGAATATCCAGTATTTTTCTTTAAAATTATTTCCACTTTAGATTTTATATTTAATAACATGGCCCCTTACAACATTTTTAATAACTACAACTACATTGTATATTCCTTCAGGGAAATATCATAGAAGTGAAAGAGATAGGGCACTGCTAAAATTAACTAAAGCCTTATATACAATTGTACATAATAATATTATATGATAAATAATTATTCAATTAACAATACCCACAATATAAATTTATAAAGAATAGAAAAAATTCGATCACTCAGCGGAACTCGAACCCGCATCCTTTCGCACCATTCCGGGGCGGATGCCTGACCAACTCCGCCACTCGTGACCCAAAATAATGAGTCAGAAAACCAAAATATCAATTTGAATATCCACAATATTCGAAATTACTTCAAAACAATTTTGCTTCACAAACATGAATATAATGTAGTTATTTACTAGTAAAACTGTGAAATATCTTAAAAATATTAATACCATTCGGTTTCATTCTATTATTCATACTACATTAAGCATATAAAATATATATTTTTTTATATAATGTTTTTCAAAAGCTCTCCAAAGAAACATTATGGCAGTTGAACAAAAAAAACTGTAAAAATATATTTCCAATGAAATGAAATCCAGAATCAACATAATATTGTACTTTCATGATATTTAATGAAATACAATATAAAATCAACTAAAACTAAAATTTATTGCTTTGACAAACAAACTGGTTAAATAAATGCAAAAGTTTTTTTTTATTTTTTCGACAAATTTTAAAAATAAATCCGTTTGCCTCATTTAAATGTATGTAATCATTTAATTATACAATTGTTTTGGCAAAAAATACCTTTTTTATCATCAGAAATGGTCCAGCCGTTTACCATCTACATATTTAAACATACTAACAAAAAAAACTTTCGCATTCACATCATCAACGTGGGTAAACATATAAACATATTATTTCATTGTACCTTACTATATGTATTTGAATTTATATAAAATTTAATTTACTATCGTTTGTCAAAGCGACATTTCAACGAGTATATTTTTAACCAGTTTCACGACTTGCTGACAAAGTTTTTGATAGCTTACACATTTATGATAAAATGGAAAATGTATGGAAATATACGCCTTCTTCACAATGGGCAGCGTTGGCCCAACAAATGATGGTCGATGTTATCCG
Organism: Colias philodice; assembly: GCF_061535455.1. Classification (NCBI taxonomy): domain Eukaryota; kingdom Metazoa; phylum Arthropoda; class Insecta; order Lepidoptera; family Pieridae; genus Colias; species Colias philodice. The sequence goes on from NC_143090.1 coordinate 630,671, forward strand.
CCATTACGGCGATTACGAATAAGAATAAACAATAAACATCTACAATGGCGGCCAATCATAGACATTTAGGGCCTCTACACGTTTAAATTTTATAAGTAGCAATTACATATTTTAATTTCAATTAATGATACATGTAAATACTAACATAGTTTGGGAATCATGTTACTACATAATAAAAATGAGTCTTTATAGTTGCTCGAATAAATCCACGAATTATTAAACACTCGGGGACTGCCGCCGTAAAGCTATTGCATGTTATGCCTTCAAGCCACACCTCCGCCCGTCGGAGTGGGGAGCGTGAGGTTTTTTCGTTACGGAATTTCTGGATTCGGTCCCCGCGCTCAAGGCCCGCGATAGAAGCTATGCAATAGCTTAAAATTATTTTTACTATCGTCATTGCCTCGACTAACTGCCCATTGTGAAAAGGGCCCATTACCCATTTCTTCTATTCTCCATTTTATCTGACAGATAGCTATTCAGAACTTATCCAGCAGGTGTGAAACCGGGTGTTATTTAAATGTGTATTTATCAGTAGGCTCGGAAGTTTCTATTGGATTTGAAAGCTCCGCCGCCGGTTGGCGAAGAGTTGAGAAATAGCTCGATATACCTGTGCTCCATGTTGTTTTTGTCCCGTCGCATTGCCTGCAATATTAACAAATATAAATAATTTGGAAAATCCAAAAGTGCACGCCTCAAAATTTTTTTTAATAAATATTTATTAATTATTATTTTTGTTTATTTAATAACAATTAAACCACATCGAATCAGACCCTGAAAAATGAAAGGGTTCTATTCCTGAGCATACTCAAGCGTAAGAGAAAAAAAAAGACTCGATTAGTAAAGTATTTCGGTCGCTATCGTGTTAACAAGAAAAAGGATCCGCACATACAGACACACGGACGTCCAAGACAGAACTTTTTTAAACTGTTTTTTAACTAGTTTAAATAACAAAAATGACATCAAAAATATCATGAACGTTAAAAATAGTGTTTTTTCTTAATATGTGTGTGTATGTATTATCTTACAAGTGCAATGTATGATACATAAAGACATTTTAAGTTTGAAAAATCAGATGTTTTGCGCGAAGTGACAGTAGTACCCACCTCAACGCTTCGCTTATGAGGCGTGCAATATTAAAAAAGACGGGTTGCACTCCGGGAGTGCCGGCAGAAGTGAAAACTTGATTATTAGAGCATTGAGCATGTTTGATACTTTGGAATGGTATCCGTCTTACGCTTTTTCGATCAGGTCACGTGTCCTGACGCGAGTTTAAGATTTTATACCCATTACAGAAAAAGTGCTCAACGCCGCTAAAGAAGTTTTCACTTCAAAAAAGAGCGTGTGTGCCGAGCACACGTGTCAGAAGTGAAACTTCTTTGGCAAGATTCAAAGATACCAAAGACGCAACCTTGAAATTTTACTCTCAACGCGCCTAAAGAAGTTTCACTTCAAAAGAGATCATGACTCATAAAATAATTTGAACATACGTGTTAAGATCTATATAGGATTCCAATTTCATTGTTATCATAATAATATGTTCATTTATTGTATGATAGATTGTTTATTAATTATAATATAATCAATCAATTTATCTATTAAAATAAGGGCCGATTTTTCAATGCTTAGATAAAACTTATCCGTCCAATAAAGTATTACACGATAATATTAAAATGTCACGTAAACTGTCAAATACGGGCAATTAGAATATGTTTTTTAAAATGGTAGTTTTATACTTTATTCGACGAATAAGTTTTATCCAAGCATTGAAAAATCCGCCCTAAGAGGGTCTAAAATATTGTGTAAAACAAAAATATACCCGCATAGCATCATCATGGCATTCAAATTCCACGTCTGCTTCACCAGAGGGCCGTCCACTGTTGTCGTACAGGATCGTAATGTTCACGGGACGAATTGGTTTGAAGAACTGCACAAAATTGTGTTAAATTAGTAATAATAAAGTTACATGTATTCATTTAGAATAAGCAAGAATATAATAATAATGCAGTCATGGGCAGGCTGCGGCTGGTGTCCCATAACACATTAAAACTCTCAAAAGGGCCTCTGCGTGTTGGATCCGTGTCCCCACGTAAGCCTTCCAAAAGACCGGGTGCCTTCCTTATGATGGTACCCGAGAATTATGGAGATGAGAAACATATTAATAATACTATAGTATATCTCACATAAGCAATATCCTGCGGCGTGGCCTTAAACGGCAGTCCCCTCATGTGTACACAGTGCATGCCGCTGTTGCGGCGCATGCCACCACGCGCTGCGCTGAATCCTGCACCTATACACAAAAGAAAATATTAATAAATCATGTGGTTAAATGTGATTTAGAGTAAAATATTAAGTAAATACATATTAGATGAAATACAGAGAAATTAATATATTAGAGGAAATATGTATCTATAAAAAAATTAACGTAAAGTATAGTAAAATCTTAATGGAGTAATTTTGGTAAATCAAAAATGTGTTATAAAGCATTTTGCTACAAATTTTACTTCAAAATATAGATTAACAATCTGTTTATCCTCATGCTATATTCTATTATGATTATAAATATAAAATAATCAATAAATCTCAGTATGTATATCATATTCAATTCTCATCCATGATTTTACATCTTTTTTTTTAAGTCAAATTTCTTTGGGCGCGTTGAGAGTAAAATTTCAAGGTGACGTCATGGCAAATACCGTCAGGCGACGATTTTGGTATCTTTGAATCTTGCCAAAGAAGTTTCACTTCTGACACGTGTGCTCGGCACACACGCTCTTTTTTAATTACTTAATTTATATACATTTTTGAAGAATGGAAAAAATGTAATTTATTTTAATTATTTTCTAATAGATAAAAAAAATCACAAACCCTCACCCCTCCCAAAGGAGCTCCTGCCCCTTGCCCCGAAGCGTCCCGCGAACCGATCGTTCCGGTCGTAGGGGGTGGGGCGAGTCCCCCGCGGGCGGGCCCCGCCGTCCCCGCGGGACGCATACGCTCGCACTTCGTCCGGGGAACTTAGGAACACTTCTATGTACCTGTAAATGTTTAAAAACGTGGTCAGAATAAGATTTTTGAAGTGAAAACTTCTTTAGCGGCGTTGAGCACTTTTTCTGTAATGGGTATAAAATCTTAAACTCGCGTCAGGACACGTGACCTGATCGAAAAAGCGTAAGACGGATACCATTCCAAAATATCAAACATGCTCAACGTTAATAATCAAGTTTTCACTTCTGCCGGCACTCCCGGAGTGCAACCCGTCTTTTTTTATAAAATAGTGTCTGTAAGGATTTGGTAAAGGTATTTTATAAGTTTTAAGGAATGTACTGGAAGTTTGAGCCGCGTATGCACCTCGGAGAACTTAGGAATATTTCTATGTACCTATAATGGTTTGAATAAGTTGTCGGAATGTATTTTTGTATTGAAAATGGTGGTCAAAAGTTTTTGTACTGGAAATGGTATGGTTTCTTGGACATTTAGGTATAGTATGAAAGTTTTGGTTAGGATGTTTTAAGGTATGTGGATACTTGGATAGTGACAATAAACCTCGTTTAGCTTAGGAACACTTCTATATACCTGTAATAGTGTCAAAACATGATTTTTTAAATAAAAGAGTCTGGAAAAGGTATAAAAATATAGATTATCGGTTTTGGTAAAGGTATGTTTAGAAATGTCAATTTGGAAGTTTTACGGCACGTAGATAGAGCTAAAAGTCGCGGAAGGCGCGTACGTGACAAAGATGTGAGATTTTGATCATCTATTCGTTATATTAAAATAAATACAACGCATCTGGAAAGTGTACAGAAAATGGTTTATGTTTAAGTATTATGGTTTCGGTGGGTATAAGGTATAAGGGAAATATCTTGAAAGGGTAATATAATTTCTTGCCAAGGATATATGGAACTATGGATACAGTGTTTGGAAATAATATTCTTTTTGTTAAAATACAAGAAATGATGTCAATAATGAATATTAAAATTGATAAAAAAATTTAAAGAGTAAGCACGGATTGTAGATTGTATAAAAAAAAGTAGTGTTTTAACATAAATGAGCACTATGTATGATATGTGTGTAATACGTTCTTCGTTAACATTTTGGAAACATTGAAACATGATAAGTCCCTCATCGAATCGAATCTTTGGACGTATCGGTAAAAAAATAGCGTAAATCAAAGAAAAAGGGAATATACGCTTCCTACGAACTACGTTATCTTTGATTTGGAAATATTTTTATAAAAAATTACGTCAAATATTGTACCAAAATGTATCATCTGAATTTTTTCCATATTGTACAACAAAGTACTGCGGAAATTATATTATTTTCCACTTAAATCAGCCAGTTAGTGCCTACAAATGTTGTAAAAAGTAGAAAAATAATGTGTATCATGAAGGGAAAGAATAAAAATAACCGCCACAAAAAAAAAAGAATGACATTTTTTTTTTCAACACCCAAAGCCATTGTTCCTTTTTTTGAAATACCACAGATTACGCAAAACTTTTCCCGCCTCTTCGTCTTCCCTCTTCAGTTTCCCGCCGCTCCCCCACGTCCCACCTCCCCGCTCCCCTCGCCTGACAACTCAACATCCAATCACGTGTGCATTTCACAAACGCGACCATAGATAATAGAACATTGTGATCACGGTGTGACGTAAAAAAAAATTAGATGAATTCGCAATTATTATATCTATAATTAACTTAAAAAATAACATGCACTTTTAATAATTCAAGATATTCTATGGTTTAATATAGAAAATACTAGACTAGTAAACTAGTATGTAGTTTGACAAAAGACGAAAGATTTAGGACTAAAGAAAAAAAAACAAAAAACGCATATGATTAAATAATCTATCTATAGTTACTGAACTAACTTTTAATGATAACCAAATTACAATACTTAAAATAGTAATGTATTTTTTCATCTTTATAAGGATTCTAAAATAATTAGACAACTTATAGCTAAAGCTATAAATAGGTTGAGTACCAAAATAAAATGAAAATACATATTGATATAATATTAGTAAGATAATTCCTTATCAAGAAGCGTGCCATTTTAATTTGAACTCTAACAAAATAACAGTAAAGAACAAAATACATTCACAACATGATCACAAGTTTAGGTCAGCGTTTTTGAAGTGCAATATTAAGCCCTTATTTAACTATAATTATCCCAAAAGTTATCTTATTGTAATCTCAATAAGGTGGAATTTATGATTTATAGATTTTTTTAGAATATGAATTGTATAATTTGCAGTTTTATTCATTTTTATAATTCTTCTATAAATCATATACATCCAAAATGAAGAGGTCCCTTATCCCTCTACACCAAATAACTGAATATTCTTTGCGGATATTAGGAAATGTTGTTCATCTAATCACCTACACCTTTATTGTATGAAATTTATTAAAAACTAATATTAAAAAATACTATTTAGGAGTGCCTCTTACATGGATAACCTGTGTCTATCATACTCTCTATTCCTAACAAAAAATAAATAAATATGTCACTTAATGTTGAAATTAAAAGAAATAATTAATTGATGTATTAAAAACTATACATAGATAAAATACTTTATAAACTAATTCATGGTGAAACCTCTTTACACAACCAGTATCCCAAACGCATCTCATTTCAAACCAAAAAATAACAAAAAAAAATTTTTTTTACAAAATCTCATCAAAATCAGCCAAGAGGTTTCACACAACGACAGAACCAAATATCCGCAAAGCCGATACAAATTCCCCCCACCTGTGTCCTATTTTCTCCCTGTCCCTGCTGAGAGCGTCTTGCGCGCCCGTTTTGTCAACGAAGTATACATACGCCTCGCCCGAGGCCCGCCCCGTGTGGTCCGATAGCAAGTGCACCCCCTCGGGGGCCACTTCCAGCCCTGCCCGCCCGATAAATAGTGTTTTGAATGTACCCATATGCGGAGCCAGAATAACTATACTATTTGCTAGGTTGTGATAACTGACACTATTTATTATTTCTATCTATGCATTTGATATTTAGCATTATAGCATTCAAATGCTTTATAAATATTAATTTTTAAAGAATAGATAAAATTCAATCACGAGGCAGGATTTGATTTAGGCGGATGACACAAGTTCAAATAATGTCATGTGATCTAATTTTTCAATTCTTTAAAAATGTATATTTCTATGTTTTAAACTATTGAGGATGTTCAGTTTAAAACTATAGCTATTGTAAGTGTTATGAAAATGAAATAAAATGTGATATTTATCTATTTTATTTTAATGGAAATTAAGGGATTTTTTCACAGTTACTGTAGACTAATTGCTATTGAATACAGTACAAAGTGTGGTAGTTATTTTGGCTCAAATTAAAATAGTATGACAACAAACCTATACAGTTTGAATAAAATTAATAACATGAACAATATATAATTTAAAACTTAAATCTGTTATATTATTATAATGAACACAAAAATGCAGGTAAAATATTTAGAAATCTCATTTTTTTTAATATTGCATTTCCACTATAGTCATATTTTAATAAAATATTACAAGTACAGATAAAATACAAAAACTTACCATCAAAGAATTGAATAATTTCCTCTTTAGAACAACCAAAGGGCAAACCCCTGAGCTTGACGACACCCATATCATCATTAATATTGGGAAGCGATTCAAAACCATTTTCAGTCTGTTTCATGGCATTCAGCGCCCACTCCATGTCTTGGTGGTCAGTAGAGAAGACTGTAAAATAATAAATGATATAATAATATCACTACATAGTATAAAACAGTCGCTTTTTCTGTCCCTATGTCCCTATATATGCTTAAATCTTTAAAACTACGCAAGGGATTTTGATGGGGTTTTTTGTAATAGATAGAGTGATTCAAGAGGAAGGTTTTGGTATATAATTTATTAGGTTTTAGACAAAGCGGACGAAGCCGCGGGCGGAAAGCTAGTAGTGTTATAAATTAATTCCCAACTGGCAATCCAAGCCGAGTGGGTGGTTATAAAAATGAGCTGAACAGCGTATTTGATACACTTTCTGTTGGGCTCTTCTTCTCTGGTTTGCGTTTAGTTGTGTTAATTATTATTTTGAGTCAATTATTATTTTATTGTTGAAGGTAGAGGTAGACATATAAAATCATTTTGTAAGGAATAAAACCTTTCTACGTTGAATTTAAAATCCCTAAGAATAGATAACAAAACATTGAATCACATTATTGTTTTACTTGTAAGCATTGCAAACATGTTGAATTCTATGTAATATAACAGGAATACAATTGTATTTATCATTACACAACATCATTATATTGTAACTGGCTCTATGTAACTTAATTTGATTAAAGTAAAAACCAACCTTCAATGTATCTCTTGCCCATGTTTTCTTTGTCTTTCTTTAATGCTTCTTCTACGTCTGCTTGGCTTACAACCTCTACGAAACATTCTCCAGAGGGTCGGCCGGGCCGCACTTCGGTTAAATGAACGCCTGTAATTCAAGTCTTAGGATCAGAGAGAAGTTCGATGAAAATGTTCTATGTTTTGGGTATTCAGAATTAAATTATAAATAGAAATACCTTCTTTATTATTCAAAACGTTGACGCCACTCAAAAAATCGAGAACATCTTCAACGGTGGTGGAGAAAGGCAAACCACGCAGTTTGATAATGTGGCCTCCGTCGCCCGAACCCAACATTATTACGGTTATTAGAAATGTATATCACAGTAAATTAAGTTCTCAGTAGTGTTTAAAGGAATTCACAAAGTTTATATCCAACTAGGATGTACTATAATTTTCACATTAAAAATAGACGCTTCGATTTCTTTTGCGGCGTCGTTCTTGATTAATTGACGTTTAATTTTTATTTTTTATGCACACCACTGACCACAGAGTATACACACAGCACAGAACTAGGGAAGTGAACATTGTCGATTTTTTATAATCGATTTCATTAATAGGCATGACGACAGTATCCATAAATGATCGTATTAGTGTTTTTAAGGGAAAATGTACAATAAATAAATTCAATATAGTGACTTAGAAATCTTAAAACCATTAAGATTAATGAGATTATCAATAAAATAAAACATTGAAATTCTGCAGTTAGCCATTTTGACAAAAACACGCGTGACGTCATGCTTAAGTAAACAACTCGCATCAGATGTGTTTTGTTGTTATGAATATGTTGAGAATACGCATTTTTATTTATTTTCTATTGTTTCACGTATGCTTTATCGACTCAGAACAGAAATACAATTGCGAATTCACGAATACGTGGTTCGGGGTTCTCCGCACCAACTTTATACAATCATTTCTTATTATTTCTCGCTTGAAATAATTACTAACACATTTTTGAGCATTATTTTTATGTGGATTCATACTGCAATACTGCACACCACTCATAAACTTTGAAATTCGTTTCTATAACACAAATATTAAATAAAGACTTTTTTAATTTTCTTCGCAATGCGTACAAATAATTACGTATTTACCAAAGTTTGACGTCACGCCTACGCCATGACACCTGCGAGCTGTTTTAGCACAGATATTAAATATTTTTTGAAAAATGGCTTTAATCTTCGTTAAATTTAAGTATATTACCGAAATATAGGGTTTTTCTTGTATAGTAAACGTATACACACATTATGGAAGAGGATTTCAAAATCTTTCGTCATGCCTATGGTAAACATCGATTTTTAATAAATCGATTATAAGAATTACACAATTTAAATCGATTTTTGTAAATAGTGCTATCTGTGCGATGGATGACAAAATATGACACTAAAGTTGACAGACTAAAAATATTCATGAAATTAGATGGCAATTAAATTATTATAAAAAAAAATGTGTGCGTGTAGGTACTAGTGTACACACGTAAGAAGTGAAACTTCTTTATGACCTTATTTTTCAAAAAATAATTTACTATATGCAACTTTACAGAAATACGTCGAATCACGCGTGGTAGGGATAAGAAAAGATGGTGCGTAACGGAAAAATGTCACGCGTAACAAAATAATGTTACACCAAATTTTTTTCCAACTCCGTAAAGAAGTTTCACTTCAAAAAATTAATTCAAAAATTTCACATGTGAAAATTAATAAAAATTACAAATGAAAATTTTTAGAAGCATTTGTTTACTGTAATTAATTTGTGATAAAAAAATTTAAAATTTACTCCTGACAGCTAACTTCAGTATTATGAAAAAATTGGTACAGTGCGACACAAAAGAGATGAAAATAAATGAGGGCGCCACCGTCGCTCATATAGCAACACTGATACTGCGACGCAAGCGATCTTGATACTATAGAATAAAAATCCAAAAATCTATATATATGATCTAAAATAAATACCGCGATTTAAACCGTTATAATTGTTTCATTGTAGCAATAGTGTAAATTTAAGACAAAAATACATTATTTTAGTATTTTAATTGACCTACCTAGGTCAAATTTTACTTAAATGTATTTGGAATTAGTTATTTTATAAAAATCGGTCAAGTGCTTAGACTGCAGAGGCGCACATAGAATCAAACATACAAACAAACAAGCATACATGCAGCTCAAACACATTACCCTCTTTCTGGGTCCGTCGGGTAGAAAAAAACAAGGCGATTTGAAAACCACATATTTTTATTGTTTTTGTAGATAAATTTTGTACATTAATATAATTCATCAAAATCTAAATATTCTACTCCTTCAAAGGACTGATCATCACTCTGTTTCGAAGTACTGGCAAGAGGGTACGGGGCATCTTCAGTATCTGTAAATATGATACAGTAAATATGATTTTTTTTCTTATGGTTTGATTGATTAATAGATAGATAGCTGTATGAAAACAGTTATCACTATACTATGTAGTAAAATCTAAACTAGGTACTTTATTTGAGGCTGGTTGGATTGGATATAACTTCTTGACTCAAATTGTGCTGGTCGCACTATAAAAACTAGTTTTTGTTTACATACAAATAACCTCAAATTAAATTGCGAAAACGTAATAATCGCCATACATACATACATTAAACACTCGTCACTAATGGAATATTCTATTTTACGTAGTACTGAGCAAAAATAAATGGAATCTCACCGGTATATTCTGCTGTACGTTTGTAAACGTTTTCCAAATCAGTCAATAAATTTCCAGCTTGAAATTCGGACAAACACCGAATAAAAACTTTATACACCACATCACGGACACCGCTACGTTTAACCTTTTTCATGATGTCTCCTTTTTTATTTAAATTTCTTGTTCTAAATAACAATTTTATCTCAATAATTCTCCACTTCACGAAAAAAACAACAAATTTTTATTTAACTTGACAGCTACATTGCCAATTCAGGGTTGCCAGGTAATGAAAAACGAATTAGTTCCAAAATAATTAATTTCATCTCTTTTATGTCGTACTATAAGTAAGTTTATAAAAAAATCAGCGCCATCTGTACTCCATGTATTTACAAATAATATAGATATACAAGTATATCTATATCTATAATATTCACAAATATATATATACAAATGCATGGAGTGTTCCGATACTGGTACATGGTCCGGTATTGGGGCTTTTACCTTACATCGAATAGGTTTTTTCGCATAAAAAGTCGAGGTGAAAACAAAAATCGATAATATTTTTTTTTAAATCGATTTTTCGCAAATCGATTTATTTCTAAACAAAAAAAAATCGATTATTGAGTAATCGATTTTTCTGATTCGAGGTCACATCCCTGCACAGAACTCGACAGAACTACAAACTTCAAAGAATAACAATTCTATACTTTATGAATTCCACAAAAGGTGTATATTTTAGCAGTACATATTATATTGTTTAGGATCACAATTATTCAACTTTTTCAACATACATATTTCGCTCACGATCGCGATCCAATGAATTATTAAATCCATTTAGTGTATTTTAGGTATATGTTCTCTGTATTGACCACAAGGTATTGATTTAATAATCTGTGGCATTGATTATTGACTGTTCTTTTCATGTGTCAATTATGTTGTACTTTTCGGCTGTTTCTGTAAAATGTTCAAATAATTTTATAGAAGTATTCGTTGATTGATTATTCAAAGTATAAACGATCAATGCCTATTTGCAGACGTGGGATAAATAAATTGACCTGAAAAACAATAAATTTAACCAAAATGACTGTGGACGGCGACGACAAACCGTCCAGGGACCGTGTGTTCATGGATATTTCTATCGGAGATCTTCCTTCAGGCCGGATAGTGTTTGAGTTATTTAACGATGTGGCGCCGAAGACCTGTGAAAATTTCCGGGCCCTTTGTGCAGGCGATAAGGGGGTTGGGAAGACGACAGGAAAGCCATTGACTTACAAGGTTAGCTTCTCAGCATTTAAGATTAAGAAAGTAATTTTGCTAAGTTATTAGTCGATAAACTCGTTTATTTTTCACGTGTGATGTGTTTTAGGGCATGGTTTTCCACCGAGTGGTAAAAGATTTCATGATACAAGGCGGAGACTTCACTAATGCAAATGGAACCGGTGGAGAATCAATTTATGGTGGAACCTTTGAAGGTAATTACTAATTACATACATCCTGCTTGTGTATTTATATAAGTATATTGTTATTATTAATTACTAGCTGCGCTCCGCGGTTTCACCCGCGTGGCTCCGCTCCTGTTGATCTTAGCGTGATGATATATAGCCTATAGCCTTCCTCGATGAATGGGCTATCTACCACCGAAAGAATTTTTCAAATTTGACTAGTAGTTCCTGAGATTAGTGCGTTCAAACAAACAAACTCTTCAGCTTTATAATATTAGTATAGATTGTGGTCAGGCCTTGCTCATTTAAAAATGTTAATCAGTGTATAAATCATTGGTATCTTGTTCCAGATGAGACGTTTGAACTGAAACATGACAGTCCATTCCTATTATCAATGGCTAACAGAGGCAAAGACACAAACGGTTCACAGTTCTTTATGTAAGTTTGGATCCTGCGGTGAGATGACGGGCAAAGCGATGGTTTTTGTTACTATAAATCAAGTTCTTAAATTAATATTGCTTTTTAAAGTTTTTTTTATAAATAATTGCTGTGAGTTCAAACATCGTGCATAGAAGGATGAAATATGAGCATACTTTGATATGTTTCTCTTTAATGCTGAGTTAGATTTTTGTTTCTAATATCTAATAATGAATTTATTTAAGTCTGTTTTCAATTCCGACATATAAAAATATTACGCTTCTCTATCTCTTTTGTGTATAATTAAGAGCTTCTTACAAAATGAAAGTTAAAATATGTATTTTCGTTTGATATTTTTATCTTTATTATAGAGTATATCAAAAATAATAATAACACATATTTAATTATGTTTTATAACATATTTCCAATCATAGTGATTCCAAATATGTTACAAAACATACATGAAACTTGATAATAAGCTACGCCCTGAACTACACTGGGCGAGCGAGTGACAATGACATATATAACATGCGTTGTGTAAAGGTCGCGCAGGCAGCGTCGCGGCCCGCTATCATTCTATGTGTTCTGTGTGTTGTAGAACAACACAGCCGGCGCCGCATCTCGACAAGTGAGTGGATTTTGTTATTTTTCTATAATAATAAATCTTAATCTTAATACTATTAACTATTATAAAGGCGAAAGTTTGTATGGATGTTTGTTACTCTTTCACGCAAAAACTACTGAACCGATTACAATGAAATTTAGCACACATATAGAAGGTAACTTGGATTAACACATAGGATAGGTTTCATCCCGGAAATTCTGTCATATTACTATAATAAGCATCCATATTACATGTAAGTACGTGATTGCAGTGTGCACGTAGTGTTCGGCGCGGTGGTGGGTGGAGCGGCGCTTGTGCGGCAACTGGAGGCTCTGCCGGTGGACCGAAACGCGCGACCGCTGCAAGATGTCGCTGTTACTAACTGCGGACAGCTTGTAAGGGTTAAGGGTGAGTGAGATAGTAGATATTAGCTAATAACATATATGCGGGAATAGTGTGGCTTTCGATTGGTGAAAGAATTTTTCGAATCAGTCAAATTGTTGTTGAGATAAATTGTAGCAAACAAAATGCGCGCCCGCTACAAGATGTAGCTGTTACCAACTGTGGCCAGATGCTATTTCAATCAATCCAATCAACCTTTTGTTCCTTCAATACTTTTTTCAGCTTTTGGAAATAAGTCTGGTAGCTTTTATGTTTATTTGTCTCATACAGCAATAAAAAATCCGTCTTTATAATTATAGGGTACAAAAATAAGCTTTCATTGATCATAGAAAAAGAAAATAATTTAACAAATTGTAAATTGTCTTGTACAGGTAAAAAACGCAAACAGGACAAGGAGAAAGTAAAAGATGACAGTGACGCGGACTCGGAGAAGTCTAAGAAAGACAAAAAGAAAAAGAAAGATAAGAAAAAGAAGAGGTAACACTATTTGTCATTTCATAACCTAATAATGTGAATTGAATGTTTTCAAGTGTAAAATTTAAATGAAAATTAAAATTTGAAATCATCCTATTTATCCCTTTTCCATACTTTTATGATTGTTTACATGTTTTTCTGTGTGAAATATATGAACACAAAAATAGCTTGCCTCCATTTTGAGTTAATCCTAGTATTAAAGATATTTTAAAATGTAATATTTGAATTGATTTAAATGTTTTTTTTTTAAACTGGGTGCAAAGAGCTTCATTTTTGTCATTTTTAACGTGATAACGTTTTTAAAATCGTTTTAGTCGGGTGACATGTTCAGAAACTTGTGTCACACCAAAACCTCACGAGCGCGATCGCAGGTATAACGAGAGAGAGACGGACCGATCTCCCGTCTCATCTCGAGCGCTGCCACTGCATTATGTTATCACGTAAACATCTCGATCGTAAACCTACTTTACAAACAACCAATTTTTTTTTCTAATTACCCTTTTTTTACAACCTTACATAACTACTTACCTAACATAAACTTTACAGACATCATTCGGAACCGTCCGATGGTGAGCAGACACCAGAACCAACTCACCCCCTGGTAACTACCTCCAAGATAGACCCTCGGGAGATACCAGATGTGCCAACCAATCGGTTCCTCATGAGAGGTGGAAGGGACCAGGACAAGGAGAGGGGAGATAGAGGGGATAGGAGGGAAAGGGAAAGGTAAGATTGGGAAATATTTTTTTTTCGATGTGTTTTAGAGGGAAAAAATTATTAAGGATTGGACGAATAAATAAGTATGAAAAAGGTTATTTGAACCTAGTGTACATTTTAACACGGTTTTGTTAGCTTCACCTGTATGTTTTCATGTAACCGACTTATTTAGACTCGATTTTGACTTTAAATGGACAGCATCTTATTTTAGTGTGTTCTTTAGTTTTAGTAGTCATTTCCATAATTTTGTTCAAAAATAAATTAACCGAATTTAATGTGCAAATTAAGGAAAATAATTTTTACTACTTTTTTTTATATATGTACATATAAGTAGAATTTTTAAATAAAATATGATGAATCGCGTAGGGGTCCTGAAACCAGAGGAACCCTGTGCTCTGGGGACATTCGTGTACTACAAAATTGTCGATCGCAATATTTGTAGACATGTCTGTCTGAGAATACGCTATCTGATAATTAATAATTATAAGAAGTATGATTTATTTAAATGTTTGATATTAATTTTGGTTGTTTTTTTGCTTTTAATATAGGCCAAGATACCGGGAAAGAGAACGTCATGCGTATACAAGAAGCGGACGCATCGTTAAAGGCAGGGGAGTGTTTGTAAGTTTCTATTTTATAACTTTTATGATAGATATTGATTTTGATGGTTTAGTTCTCTACACAATTGATGAAAAATACACTCGCTTATTTGATTTATGTTTAAAGTTAGTTCCATTTATCTGTACAATTAATGAATAATCCATTTGCTTATTTGATTTATTAATTATTATTATAGTTAGTTCGATTTATCTGTACAATTAATGAACAATCCACTCGATTATTTGATTTATGTTTATAGTTAGTTTCATTTATCTGAACAATTAATGAACAATCCATTTGCTTATTTGATTTATAATTATAGTTAGTTCGATTTATTTGTACAATTAATGAACAATCCACTCGATTATTTCATTTATGTTTATAGTTAGTTCCATTTATCTGTACAATAAATGAACAATCCATTCAATTATTTGATTTATGTTTATAGTTAGTTCGATTTATCTGTACAATTAATGAACAATCCATTCGATTATTTGATTTATTTTTATAGTTAGTTCAGTTTATCTGTACCGGAAATTGAACCCTAGGGACCTTTCGATTCTGCGCACACGCGATAGCCATCCAAGGAGGTGTTCAAATTATGATTTTTTTTGTAATAAACATATAATATACAGGGTGTAATCGTTAAGTGTGCACAGGCGATTTTTCCGTAAGTATTACAGATAACAAAAAACTTTAAACTGATATCGAAAGTACTTAACCTAATGAGTAAAATGGCCGTAATAAATTTTTAAAAATAAATCGAGAAATATCAAAAAAATTATCTTTAAGGGGCTACTTACTGCCAAATGCCTGTTTTCTTCGTCTAACTACTCTTCGGTTAGTGAATATAAATGTCCAAAAAAAATATATGTTACTCATTAGACCTTAAACTTTAATTTGAACGTTTGAAATAATTCTATCTATAAAAATAATGTCCGAAAAAATATTCCAAAGTGGAGCATTTCTTGTTTGAATTTTCGTAACTTCGTCTAAACGGTATGGAGTTTTGCTATTTTTCTTTCACAATAATATTTTAAAAGGTGTTTGTCATAAATTGTACGTTTGACGAGATAAGGCAAGTTCTTATTGAGCTACAAATAATTATTCACTGTTTTCTAAATGAAATGAAATGAGCGGGTCCGTGCGCGGGCGACGGGCGGCACTGTAGCTCGAACTGTCGGACGAGGAGGTTGTGCTGCTCATTCTCTAAAATTGTATTTTGCCTGATTGTGGATGGCAATTTTGTGCAATTTTTCTTTTAACAATTTTGTGCGTGCGCGTGGGTTCACATAAGTTTTCTTTTAACTATGTTTGCGAATGTGTGCCCGCCTGCTACTAACTAAGTTTTCTATTAGAAATCTTGTTTTGAACTTGTTTTTTTCTCAGTCGGGTTTTTTAACAACTTTTTTATTTTATGCTTTTTAGTAGCACATTGATTAGCTTAGTAGGTCCAAGCCCTACACCAAATACCCGTTACATCAAGATGGCGGGACTTCCTCAGGCATTTTGAAAATTATGTACCTATAATTTAGTGCATAATTAGTAGGTACTATTTTATACTTTCGTAAAAAACTTCTACTCTAACTAGTCCATTGAAAAGTTACATTTGGGGTCGTAATTTTTAGAGGACGCAATTTTATTTTTTTGATGTGTAGGGGGGGTCAGTGTGAAGCTATCACCAAGTTTGTGGGGTCGCCACCCTTGTCCCACGGCCGCCATCTTGAAAATAGCGGTTGAAATGGTTTTTACGTTATATCTCTTAAACTATTTATTTGATTAAGAAAAATTGTTAGCATTATTTGTTGCAAATTAAATTCTCTACAACTTTGGTCCCGTGACTTTTTGTCGTAGGACTATAAATAAAAAAGTTATAAGTGAAAATGTTCAGAAATTAGAGCTATTAATATATTTCAAATAAAACTTTTTTTTATCATTTTACGAAGAAATGGTATCAGACCATTTTTGTAGATTGTTTTTCGAAGAACAACTTTTATATACAATATTTTTTCATTGTTAGGCAAGGTTAGGCCTAAAAAATGTAACATTTCAATGGACTAAACAGGATTTCAAGATATTCTATAAACAAAGTGGTCCCGCCACTCTGACGTCAAAACAATAAATATGCGTAACAAAAATAAGATGGAGTAACTTTCAATACTTACTTATTTTCCGATTTTCAAAAATTCGTAACTCAAAAACTAAAAGTATCCTCAAAGTGAAATTTCAGATTTGGGTTCTATAGGACAATAGCTAACCACAAAAAAATTTACGACTCTCAACTCCACGCCCTATAAAGTACAATTTTACCTTTTTAAACTATTAAAATAATAAATTCAGTATAAAAAAGTAAAATAAAGTTTTTTAATAGCGCCTGAAAAAATTACAATGTTAATAAAATTGCATTTCTTTCAGGCGCTTTTCTCTTAAAATTTCGTTCACAAATACCTATCATCACTGATTTCATTTCACAAAAATAAATCTATGTTGTTTTATTATTGTAGGTAATATAAGCATGATACACTTTTTTGGAATCCTTATTATGATACCTTTAATTTGATACCCATATTGCAGAAAAATTTTTTTTTTTTTGTATTTTAGTCTAGCACCCCACATTTTTCTTTTTTTTTGTCACCTATCTAACAAAACTTGGGCTAATACGACGAATCTAACGATACCCTAATTAAAGAAATCCATCCAGTGGTTCGGAAGATATCAGAGTATAAAGAATATTATATACCTACATACAAAGATAACCCTTCTTTTTAGAAGGGTTATGTTTTCGCGAAAAACATAACCCTTCTTTTTAGTCGGGTTATAAAAATGCCCGAGCTGCTGCGGAACGCGACGCGAGCGGATAGTTGCGATAGCGCGGATCACGCTCTGCGCACGTAAAAATGAAGCGGGGGTGCGTGGCTAGCGCGGGGAGAACGTCCAAATCCTCAAAGTCGTTTCACTGTTACTACAACCTTAAACCCTCCCATACATTAAGTATGAAATATGAATATCCCGTGCACATTTAATATGAAAGATTTTTAGCTTTCTTTTTCTTTTTTGGTTTTCTTCTTTAATTACTTCGCAAATTTGAAGTGGCATTTTCCACGCTTTTTCCGGACATTTTCACGCATTTCCGGATATTTTCCGGGGATTTTCCGAGCATTTTCCGGGCATTTTCCACGCTTTTTCCGGACATTTCCACGCATTTTCCGGATATTTTCCAGACATTTCCCTGGCATTTTCCGGTTATTTTCCGGGATTTTACAGACATTTTCCGGGAATTTCCCAGGCATTTTCCGGGGATTTTCCGAGCATTTCCCGGGGATTTCCCGGATGTTGCCCAGACATTTTCCGGACATTTCCCTGGCATTTTCCGGGAATTTTCCACGCATTTCCCAGGCATTTTCCGGACATTCCTCAGGCATTTTCCGGGGATTTTCCAGGCATTTTCCGGAAATTTTCCGGATATTTTCCGGGAATTTTCATGGCATTTTCCGGACATTTCCCTGACATAGCCTGTAAATGTCTGGAAAATCCCCGGGAAATGCTCGGAAAATCCCCGGAAAATGTCTGGAAAATCCCCGGAAAATGCCAGGGAAATGTCCAAAAAATGTCTGGAAAACGTCCGGAAAATCCCCGAGAAATGGTCGGAAAATCCCCGGAAAAAGCCTGGGAAATTCCCGGAAAATAACCGGAAAATGCCTGGGAAATGCTCGGAAAATGCGTGGAAATTTCCGGAAAAACCGTGGAAAATCCCTGGAAAATGCCAGGAAAATATCCGGAAAATGCGTGAAAATGTCCGGAAAATATCCGGTAAATGCGTGAAAATGTCCGGAAAATATCCGGAAAATGCCTGGAAAATCCCCGGAAAATGCCTGAGAAATGTCCGGAAAATGCCTGGGAAATGCGTGTAAAATCCCCGGAAAATGCCAGGGAAATGTCCGGAAAATGTCTGGGAAACAACCGGAAAATCCCCGGGAAATGCTCGGAAAATCCCAGGAAAATGCCTGGGAAATTCCCGGAAAATGTCTGGGAAATCCCGGAAAATAACCGGAAAATGCCAGGGAAATGTCTGGAAAATATCCGGAAAATGCGTGGAAATGTCCGGAAAAAGCCTGGAAAATGTCGAGAAAATACTCGGAAAATCCCCGGAAAATATCCGGAAAATGCGTGAAAATGTCCGGAAAAAGCGTGGAAAATGCCACTTCAAATTTGCGAAGTAATTAAAGCAGAAAACCAAAAAAGAAAAAGAAAGCTAAAATCTTTCATATTAAATGTATACTTACGGGATATTCATATTTCATACTTAATGTATGGGAGGGTTTAAAGATAATTTTTTTGATATTTCTCGATTTATTTTTAAAAATTTATTACGGCCATTTTACTCATTAGGTTAAGTACTTTCGATATCAGTTTAAAGTTTTTTGTTATCTGTAATATTTACGGAAAAATCGCCTGTGCACACTTAACGATTACACCCTGTATATGTGTTTGTTTGTGTTGCAGCGCTACCGCACGCCGTCCCGCTCCCGCTCGCGGTCCCGCTCGGTGACGCCGCCGCACTGGCGCCAGGCGCAGCGCCGCATCGTCAAGCTGGCCGACGTCGAGGTGTGTCGTCTTATAAACATTTATTTATTCAATTAGGCTACTTCTAGAAGCACTTTTGAATCGTCATAAAATATTTTTAACATTTACACTGATTCGGAAAGCAGTACATATGGAAAAGAACCGACAGGAATCTCCAAAACCATATCCAAATGTCTACAAGAAGACGGTCGCGAGCCAACGGATGAATGATGGATCAATCAAATAAAGGATCAATTGATCCATCCATCAATCAAGCGATCGATCCATCAACCAAGCGATCGATCCATCAATCAGGCTATAAATCAAGCGATCGATCCATCAATTAAGCTATAAATCAAGCGATCGATCCATCAATCAAGCTACAAATCAAGCGATCTATCCATCAATCAAGCTATAAATCAAGCGATCGATCCATCAAACAATCAATCAATTACAAATAATCAATACATTAAATAAATCTATCGAGCATTTGAAATAAATCGATAGATTTCAATTAATCAGTACATTGAGCAATCAATCAATCCATTCATAAATTAATTATTTAAGTAAATGATTTTAATATGGTACATGTGATTGAATTTTATGTTTGTTTGTATTATTTTGTATTTAATAGTGTTATGAATTCAATTCAGTTAATAATAAAAATAAAAATAAAAATTGTATATTTTATTGCAGCGCGTAGAAGCTGAGCGAGAACATGAAACTTCAAAAAGGATGATAGAGAAACAAAGCAGTAAGTACTAGAACAATTTGATAATTTATGGTTACATAATTTAATAAATTAGTAATATTATGTCATTATTAGTGTTGCCGCTCGATAGTCCACTATCGATAGTCTATCGATTAACTATCGATAGTTGGGGAAAAGCAATAGTATCGATAGCACTATCGATACTATCGATAGTGTCGATACTATCGATAGTATCGATAGTCCTATAAGCGTAAATACTATCGACACATAGCAATACCATCGATAGTATCGATACTATCGAAGCTCAATATCGAACGAACTATCGATACTATCGATAGTGTCGATACTATCGAAGCTCAATATCGAACGAACTATCGATACTATCGATAGTGTCGATACTATCGATAATATCGTCCCATCGATAGTGACCTTTTTCTCGATAGTATTGCTTTATCAATAATATTAAACGATCCCACAAAACAATAGGAAAAAAAGAAAGTCTCTTTATTACAACGATTAAACCAAATACTAGTCTTAACTTTTAAACTGAGTCATAATATGGGTCGGTGGCACTGACTGACCCATTATACCAAGAAATCGTGAACAATACTATTGCACAATTTACTACTATCGATAGCTCAAAACTATCGATAGTATCAGTACTATCGATAGTATCGATTGTAGTTGCAATATTCAGTAGCAATAGTATCGATACTATCGACAGTATCGATAGTATAGCAACTATTGGCAATCAATACTATCGATTTTATCGATACTATTGCAGTTCATCAATAGTATTCTATGATTAACGCTATCGATAGTATCGATAGTATCGATAATATCGATACTATCGATAGTGCTATCGATATTCTGACTTATTTTCAAGGTCAACTATCGATAGTCAAACTATCGATAGTTCGGCAACACTAGTCATTATCATATTAAATAGGTACTCTATAATCTATTTCGCGAAATTGTTATCTATATAACCTCCCCATATAAACATATAGCATTTATTTTTAATAATAATAACATAATAAATATTTTTATATATCATTGTTGTAAAAAATTACACGCAAGGCCGGGTTAAATATTAGTTTAAATGTAATAAGAATGTACTGCGATTCTATACTGCTACCTAATTGATGTAGGTAGTTGATAACAAATCGCAGCAAGTCAACTACTTTTAGCAAAGTGAGGGTAGTTGGGTCGAACGTCGTATAAACAACGTCCGAGCCCCTGGGCACGATTCGTACGAATGCGCCACGATTCAAAGGAATTTTATAGTATTCGACAGCTACAGTGCCACAAACTTAACTGACCCGGTGGCAAAAACTGGAATCTACGTTCCGCCTTTTTGAAATGTCACATTTTCACAGACTTCATACGGAATATTTTGTATAAATAAAAAATTACTTATTATTGTTAATTTACACCATTGGCAATGACATTATTTTTACCCTTGCATCCGGGGAAATACTATTTAGTCGCACTAAAATCGACTTCAGTGACACCGTCACCGGGTCAGTTAAGTTTGTGGCACTGTAAGCATGTTTTGACAGGAAATAGTGACAACTATTCATCCAAATTATTAAATCAAAAGTTACATCTAACATCATATTATATATTTTTATAAATATCATTTTTTTAGGAGCATCTGGTACACCACCACGACCGCTTGTGGAAAAAGAGGAGGGCGAGTGTGATGATTCTGTTTTAGGTGATATACAATATCTATTTAATATCTTTTGAAATATTTTTTTAATGTATGAAAATGTAATAAATATTTATGATCTAATAAAATTAACTTTTAATTGTTTACATTCTGTAGCACTTCGAATTTTGCTAATTAGCCACATTTTACTTCAGTTGTCTCTGCTCGCTTATGATAGTTGATTACTTTGACTAAATCGTTAAAAATTTTCTCACTGTTTGTATGTGTTCAATTTATTTTAAATTTTTACAGAACCTCGTGATGGACGCGTCGATTACAATGCGTTGGACTTTGAAGAGGATATGGAACAAGAAGGTAAGATACGATTTTTATTTTATTTTTTTCTTTTAAATGTGGGTAGTGAGAAATTATGTATTTGTTAATACAACGCCATCTTGTTTATAGTATAAGGAAAATTTAACTTTGGAATTGAACCTAAAGTTTCTATAACTCCTGTGCCGATATAAAATACCACCAATTTTACAAACCATTAAAATAAGTGTTTTAATCAGTAAGTAAAGATTAACGAATTATTTTACACGAACGCATATTATAAAGATTTTTTTTAAATATATTTCTACATGTATGTGTCAATAGTACTTATAAGATTTTATTTTTTTAAGTATTTTTATTATATTATTAATTAATTCTTTTATAATCATACAGAAGAAGGCGAAGTCCCCCACAAGAGGGTAGAGAGACGGGAGCCCCGCGCTGAAAACAAGGCTGATATACTAGCTCGAGCACTCGGCGTTAACCCCAAACATGAACAGCTGTTCACGTGAGTTAGCATTTTTAAGATAATATAGGGGATTGCTAAAATAGGATTTTGGATTATTTTGTGGTATCAGTATATATGAGGGCAGTAATTTATGTAAAAACATGTTTAAGTAAATATTAAAGTGCCATGATGTGAAATTAATTATTACAGACATGTTCTTTGAGATAATTCATAATTTATGATATTGAAATATATTCATACTTATAAGTTATAATCATTTTTATTCTATATGAACGTTCTACCGAACGTTGTACCTATAAAAATGTTATGTACTCTTTCTTTCAATGTTATGTACTCTTTCTTTCTTTATCTACTTTTGGTCCTTCTAAATTCTAAAACGCGTTTGAAATTACATTTCGCTTATACACCGAATGTGACATACAATTCAAATAGGTACAATGCTTAATTATTTGAATTTATTTCTATTATAATATGTATAAAATAAAAGCAGGGACTCAAATAAGAACCAGCGTGAGTTCCGTCGCCGCGAAGGTCCCGCTTCCACTGTGGCTTTCGCGCCAAAAGTTCCCTCAACTATTGCCAGCGTTACAGCAAATGCTGAAAGGGAGCCGCCGAAGGGCAAGGACGAGTACGACCCGTTCAGCTTGCTGAGAAGCACGTTCAGCAGGAATAAGGAGCAAGCGTGAGTTGTTTATTGTAGACAGTTGGTCAGTAATTGCTGATAATAAACAGCAAGCGAGAAAGGTCGAGTACGAACCGGAATAAGAAGTGTGGGTGGTTGTTTTTGTCCCTAATCTAATTGGTCAGTAATTGCTGATTGAATCAGTCGATCGATCCAGATAGTCAATGAACCTGAAATATAACGAATCGTCAAATATAATTTTTTGTTCTTTAGAAATTATAAATATTTTTTTTTAACAGGGCAAGACGTGAAGAAGCCGCAGACAATCGCCGTGAAATGGAACGACAGAGAGATGATAAATACAACAAAAGGGACAAATACAGGAGCGAAAGAGAGCGCTCATACCAAAGGGACGAGCGGAAAGAGGACAAAGATAGCCGCAAGAAAGATAAAATAGAAGAAAGATCCGGAGACAGGGAACATACTAACAAAGATGATGAAATCAAAGAAAAAGATAAACAAGATGACGTCACTCCAAAAGATGCTAAAACTTCACAAGATAATAATGGAACTCCAGAAAAGGAGAAACAAAAAGATAAATCGACTGAGAGAATAAGATACAGCAAGTCGAAAGATAGATCAGTAGATCGCGATAGACCGAAGGATAAATCCGACGATAGATATAGGAAAGAGAAACGGGATAGAGATGAAAAGAGAGATAGGTCTACGGATAGAGATAGAGTGAGACATGAGAAGAGAGATAGATCGTCCGACAGAGAGAGACCAAAGAGAGATAGGTCAGTGGAGAGAGATCGACGTGATAGATCCGGCGAACGTAAGCGCGATAGATCTTTAGATCGACGTGATAGATCCAGTGAACGCAAGCGAGACAGATCTACGGAGAGATCTAGCGAACGTAAACGTGATAGATCTATTGATCGACGTGATAGATCAAGCGAACGTAAGCGCGACAGATCTGTGGATCGGCGCGAGAGATCTACGGAACGTCAACGCGATAGATCTAGGGACAGACGTGACAGATCTAAAGATAGAGATGGTAAGAGAGAGAGATCGAAGGAAAGGCGAGACAGGACAAGAGATAGATCCCGGGACAAACGCTCGGAGAAAAGGGATAGAGATGTGAGTCGGGACAAATCGGCGGAGAGATCTAAGAGAAAAGATACAGACGATAGAAGGTGAGTATTTTATATTAACCTAATCTATACTTGATATTATAAAACTGAAGTGTTTGTTTGAACGCGCTAATCTCAGGAACTACTGGTCCGATTTGAAAAATTATTTCGGTGATAGATAGCCCATTTATCGAGGAAGGCTATATTCTATATATTATATCATCACGCTAAGACTAATAGGAGCGGAGCCACGCGGATGAAACCGCGGAGCGCAGCTAGTGATGATTTGAAATGTTATCACGTTATGCTAATTAGCATATTCTTAGATTTAGATTTTTAAGTAGTAAAGTTACAAAAATATTCAAAACTTCATACTTGAACCACTGATTTCATACAAATAAAAAGATTTATGTTGAATATTTTCATCATAAATTTAAATTTTCGATCGATATAAATGTTAAAATTTCAATTATTAATTTTATTATTTTTTTCTCACATAGATCAAAATCGCCGGAAGTAGAGAAGAAAGCTCCAGCCGCAGGAACAAAAGACAAAGATGAGGATGAGAAAAAGAAAGTAAGTCAAGTTTGTTTGATTTCAACTAAAATGAGTTTTTTTATATCGAATTTTTTTCAATGTTGTAAAATTAATGTAGTTTAAAAAACCTAAAAAAAAACTTAACTTATAAAAACGTGTTGAAAACATTTCTATAGACTGTGTTGTATGTGAATTAAAGAATATAGCTGAAATTTTAATAATTTTTCGTCGAACTTGTGATGTTTTAAAATCGTTACCTGTCAAAAAGCTATTATTTTAACAACAGCTAACAAAAAATAATATAATATTATAAATTTACTAGCGGTCCGCCCCGGCTTCGCCCGTGGTACATATGAAAAATAGATGTTGGCCGATTCTCAGACTTACCTGATATGCACAGAAAATTTCATGAGAATCGGTCCACCCGTTTCGGAGGAGTATGCAGACTAACATTGTGACACGAGAATTTTATATATAAGATAACAGCTAACAAATTTTATGTTTAAAAGCCATAAGGGAATTTACTATAAATGTATTACTGTTTCAGGAGGAAGAAAGGAACGAAGCTCGCAAGGAGCTGATGGAAATTGTGCGCCTAATTAAGTCGAGACAACGAGACAGAGAGACTAAAGCCGCAGGTATGTATAAATTAAACATACATACTAAAATTACTTAAAAATTGTGACATTAGAGAAATTTATTGAGATGTAACAAAATTAAAATGTATGTCTATTTATTCCAACCAACCGCAATAATTGACTCAAATAATTGTATTCTCAATATGTTTTGAATTTATAAATCAAGTGTGTTTTTATATCTGTCAATCCAAGCAAGGAACTCTAGTTTTTTTCGAAAAACAGTGTAAATTTAACTTAACCTAAACTTGAACTTTTACTATTTTAGTGTATAATCAATAATATTTTCAGAAGCAAAAAAGAAAAAGCCAGAATCATCTGACGACTCTTCTTCAGAAGAAGATAGACCTAAGAAGAGAAAATCCTCGGATAGAGACAGGAAGAGAAGTAGAAGCAGGTATAAAACAGGATAAAAATCCATACTAATATTATAAATGCGAAAGTAACTCTGTATGTCTGTCTGTTACTCAATCACGCCTAAACTACTGAACCAATTTGCATGAAATTTGGTATAGAGATATTTTGATACCCGAGAAAGGACATAGGCTACTTTTTATCCCGGGAAAATGACGCAATCCCGGAAATCCCACGGGAACGGGAACTATGCGGGTTTTTCTTTGACTGCGCGGGCGAAGCTGCGGGTGGAAAGCTAGTCTATACTTATAATAAATCTGTAGAGAGGCCAATTCTGTACATGAAATATATTTAAAAAAAAACTATGAAGGGGTGATAAGGGATCGCTACTGATGCCAAAAATGCAATCAGTAAAATTTTTGTCTGTCTGTCTGTCTGTCTGTCTGTCTGTCTGTATATTCGTTATAGAAACAAAAACTACACGACGGATTTTAACGAAATTTGGCACAATTATTCTTCATACTCCTGGGCAGGTTATAGTAAAAGAATCATGTAAATCGGTGTAGAAACACCAAAGTTATACATGAAATACGCTATAAGTCATCGCGCGTGAATTACATGCCATAAGGATTATTTTTGTGTGTCAGTTGCCGCGTTCGACGCGCTTCGCGGCGGGAGCTATAAAAAGGCGGCGGGTCCGCACCCGTTTCGCGTTGTCACGGCATCGCGTGTGAACGGCTGAACCGATTTCGATAATTCTTTTCTATTATATTCCTTGAAGTACGAGGATGGTTCTTATGTAGAGAAAACGTAAATATGTACCACGGGCGAAGCCGGGGCGGACCGCTAGTATTAAATAAATATTATAGGACATTATTACACAAATCGACCTAGTCCCACAGTAAGCTCAATTAAGGCTTGTGTTGTGGGTACTAGGCGACGATAAATATAATATTTAATAAATACATATATAGATAACACCTAGACCCAAGAACAAATAATTGAGTTCATCACACAAATATTTGCCCTGACCAGGGATCGAACCCGGGACCGTCGGCTCAGTAGTAGTTACTTTACCACTGCGCCAACCGCGTCGTCGCATCTTCATGGATCTTTACACATTATTTGTTATTTTGAATGCGATATTAATTAATTCATTTATAACTATTGTATGGCTACACTAATTCTTGCATAATTGGTGTCTGTAAGACGCTATGAAGTTTCATACGTATTTTAGATGATGTTATTTGTATAAATAGATCATACTAATTTTAGGGCTGATTTTTCAATCCTTGGTTAAAACTTATTCGTCGAATAATGTATAAAACTACCATTTTAAAAACGTTTTCTAATTGCCCGTATTTGACAGTTTACGTGACATTTTAATATTATCGTGTAATACTTTATTGGACGGATAAGTTTTATCCAAGCATTGAAAAATTGGCCCTTAATCTAATTTACATCCAAAATAAAAAGAGGATGTTTTATTGAAGTGAAACTTCTTTAACAGGGTTGGAAAAAAATTTAGTGTAACATTTTTTCGTTACGCGTGACATTTTTCCGTTACGCGCCATCTTTTTCTTATCCCTGCCACGCGTGATTCGACGTATTTCTTTAAAGTTGCATATAGTATTTGCCTTATTGCCTTTTAACTTTGTTTCAATTAGAAAACTTAATGTCTTAAATTAAATGTTTTTCCATAGATCTCGAAAGAGCAGCGAGCGTGGTAACCGCCGTTCCCGATCTCCGCGCAGACATCGCCGACGACGGTCTTCTGAACGTTAAACTATCGAATATCATCACGAATAGATATCAGATACCATCACTTTGAGTCACTAACCATCAAATACAGTCACTTTGAGACACTCACCATCAAATACAGTCGCGTTTAGTCACTTACCATCAAATACAGTCACTTACCATCAGATACCATCACTTTGAGTCACTAGCCATCAAATAGTCACTTTGAGTCACTCACCATCAAATACAGTCACGTTTAGTCACTTACCATCAAATACAGTCACTTTTAGTCACTTACCATCAGATACCGTCACCAATGACTATCATTTGCAGTTACAGTTGGTCACAAACCATTAATTATAGTCACTGATCACCACTCAGATCATCAATTAACATTATTTACCATCACTTACTATATAAAACTATGATGTCTTATAGCAGTAATGTTTCCAGTGTGGGAAAGTGATGGCGATAGACAATATATAGCGCTGTCATTTTTCCACAATACCAAGTAAAACTTTTTTTCATCTCATCTACAACCGTTTATGGTTTATTACACATACCACCAACTACCATCAAATTACAATAGAATAAGATGTTTATACGTTTAAGAATTCCTCTAATAATTTATCTACCAGATTTTGTAATTTAGTAAAATCTGACAATGATTATCTCCTAAGGGCCGATTTTTCAATTTTTCAATGCTTGGATAAAACTTATTCGTCGAATAATGTATAAAACTACCATTTTAAAAACGTATTCTAATTGCCCGTATTTGACAGTTTACGTGACATTTTAATATTATCGTGTAATACTTTATTGGACGGATAAGTTTTATCCAAGCATTGAAAAATCGGCCCTAAAAAGAACATTATTTTATCATCACCATTCATCATTTACTATTATATTGTTAGGATACAACCATATCCTTGAAATATTATTAATTCAATTATTCAAAGACTATCTTCGACTATTATACTCCTAAACTACTAAGCCGACGTTTTAGCAATTTGATAGGGCAGTAAATATAGCCCGGATTAGGGTAAAGATAATATTCAATATAAATTCTTATATAATATTTGTATTATCCAATTTAGGTAGAATAATTAGGTATTAATTATACCTAAGTCTTATAATTAAGGTAATAGATAGATTTTTAAATAACTAAAAAAAATCATTTTATTTCCATCTGAAGTTTGTTTATTTGTTTGTAGTTTCTATCACAGTGAGGTGATGTTTTTCATAAAATTGTGAAGTTTTCGCTACAATAAAATGTTATAGAAATAAATTCGTGTCTCGTGCTTATTTTAGTGAAATTTTGTAATTATAAGGGGGTAATTGTAATTCAAATAAAATTTAAGCAAATAATGTGCGTTTTATTTTACCTTTAAAGTTTCTACCTACATAGTTTTTTGCATGTCGCAAGCAAACTATATAATTTCGTGGATTACAAACTGCGTATGTATTTTTGTGTAGTTTTAAAATAAAACAAATCTAAAATTATCCACCCTAACCAAATGATTTGGGATTCCGAATTCCCGGCATAATATAAAAAGTCAAGCGTTTGTAGACTGACGATGTCGACGTTTGTAAACGGCGAATTTATACAATTTGCCTGCGACATGTACGTGAAATATGGCAAAATAATATATTGGTCATTGTTAATTAGGTACCTATTAATCGAAATTTCGTTTTATTTGATCACCTTTATAGGTGATATATTTATATATAAATACGTAATCACTCCTACCAATAGGTTCTAGCAGTAGAAAAATGTAGAAATCGATGTAGATATATTTATTACCATCACGCACAAATGGCTGAACCCGAACACATTCAAAAAGAGCGTGCTTTCAAAAGAGGCTCTTGTTACTTTTGTATGTCACAAAAATTTTCTTTCTCTTTGTGCGGGCCAAGCTCTGGAACGACTGAACTGGGATTTCACTAATAGATAAGGAAATGTCAAGGGTTTATAATTTATCTACGCACGCATTAAAAACGGAGAATTCGGAATTCTATATAATTAGGGCTTGATTTTAGTTACAACTTACAGTTAAGATTAATGTCAAATTTAACAGTAACGGTGACTTTAACAGTGACTACGAGATAAAGCTCTTAGGCGAAATGCGTTGTTCCAACGTATTTTTGACGTGACAACGTCTTATAATTCGATAGAGCCCGTAGACAGAGAAACCAATAGACAAATTGATAGTTTATGTCGCATTCACACAAGAAAAAGAGCAACTTATGCCGGTGTTGTGTAAAGAAATGAGAGAGAACGATAAAATTTTTTGTTTCACCCAGCGTGCCACTTTTTTCAAGAAAAGAAACCTACTTTGCTAAACAAAGTTTGACAGCTAACTATCGTCTTCCCTAAAAATATAGTTTTTACATGTTCTAAGTTACGTAATTCATGGTATGTTTGGTTTTTAATGATTTAGACTTACTGTTAATACCTTATAAAATAATACCATGGTGCGGTGTAGCGTTAAAGGGTTTTAAAGTGATAGTGGAACGAAAATGCCTGGATTGTCTTTTCACTCGTAAGTATACAACTCTTTATCAGTTTATAGGCCTTCATGATATTTCAGCGTGTTAATATATTGTGTATCACGTGCTGTTGACTTGAATACATTGTTTAAAAACCACAAAAATAACAATTATAAATTTTAACCTAAAAAAATTTGTGTTGCCAACTTTTCTACAAATTGTTACCCACTATTATGGGAAATAATAATATATATTCTGCAGTGTGTATTTAATTAAATATCTGAAATATTCAATGGCTTGTTCCAGTTTTCCTGAACCGGATAATTTACGACAAATTTGGATTGTAGCTACAGGATGAACAGATTGGAAACCAAAACCGAAGGTTAGAAAGTATTACGGCAATCACCACCACCGCGACGCTGCCCCGCCGAAGACAATGGACACTCTTGGTTCCAACTTCCAACATTGAACCGGAGGGACGTAGTTAATTAAGTTAGAGATAATTTAAATGTAATTTTTTTATTACAATAAATTATTATTAAGTAAATTTCGTTTTTTTTGCGCGTTCGCGGGTCGGTCAATATAATTAACGTGTGTATCTGTTAATACTTACGAAAATAAACATTCTTTTATTTTTTTTATTTTATTTTATAAAAAATAATGAACAATCGAGTTTTCATCTACATTATCATTACATACACATTTTTATATGGGATTATGATAATGATATATATTATACATACTAGTGGTCCACCCCGGCTTCGCCCGTGGTACATATTTCGCAATAAAAGGTAGCCTATGTCCTTTCTCAGGTATCAAAATATCTACATACCAAATTTCATGCAAATTGTTTTAGTAGTTTAGGCGTGTTTGAGTAACAGACAGACAGACAGAGTTACTTTCGCATTTATAATATTATATAGTATGGATTATATAATATATAGGTATGTGTATATACATAATATGTATTACCCATCTAAAAGTAATATGTTTATTATATACTAGCTGCGCTCCGAAAACCATACAAACATATGTACATACATAATTACAAACATTTTCTCTTTATAATATTAGTATAAACATGTAAGTATGTAATGTGGATATCTCATTATTATCCACTTATGTTATGTGAATAATGATATTGAGAGATTTGTATCTTACAAATTGCGGGGTAAATTTTCCCTCACATGGTAACCCTAAATATTGTGACGTATTCTTTTTTATCTCTTTCTGCGACACGCATTGCCGGTGTCTATTGGATTCTCTGTCTACGATAGAGCCGGTTGAACGCACGAAAAAACATGACTCATGCGGCGTTACCTCGCTCTGAGGCGTTCCATGTAAGGCTTGAAGTACAAGCGAGAAGAAAGAAGCACAATCGGACGTTGTCACGTTCAACTATCGTCAGTAGGTAAACCGACTTTACAGACAACCAATTTTTTTAAATATAGTTAGGCTTATGTAGTTGCAGCATATATGTATTAATAATTATTGTCATATTTAACATTGACGGTGACTTTTACAGGCATATTTTTAGCATAGGTAGTTAAAGCTAAAGCTAAAAAGCTATAATATGTCTAAACTCTGGTTAAAGTCACGTCAAATGACATACCTTTTTTTTTTTTTTTCAAGTGGGGAAATCTTGCCTAAGATACCCACGGCTCCCGGGGAAGGAGCCGTGGGTTATGTCGGATTCCTACCGACTAAAACCCCACCGTGTACCAACGCGCTGCTTTAGACGGGATGCGGGTACACATTCGCAATCTTCCGCATGTCCCGCCCAGCAGTTGCCCGTTTCCAGGCCCTCCGCCACTTGCCCGTTTCCACCCGCCCTAGTCAAATGACATACCTGCACACTTCTTTAATTGAAATAATCGTTGAAATAATCGTTAAATGATTTAATGTTGTATATTATCATTACTAATTAGGTACTTGTTAATACGTTGTAATATTGCGTTTTAAATATTATTTATTGTGTTTTATAAACACGGAAAATACGTTCGCAAAACTTTGTAATTTTGCAGATAACTATTTCCGCTATAGTTTCGTGGTTAATGAATCGTTATTTAATTAATTTAGTTAATAATAGCACCGATAATAGTAAATATATTACCGTTTACAACAGTACTCAGTACACATTATTTCAGTAGTATGTACCTATATTTCATTGAAAAAAGAATTTACTAAATTATTCGAAGTCTTATAGTTACCTATTTATGCAAAATCTCAAAAGTAACTTTTCTTCGTTATTGATAATATTTAACTAATATCAATGAAGCGCTTTCTGGTTAAGAAAAACCTATAAAAGTACAAATTACATTTACAACTGAAAAAGCTAACTCTCCCCTTGCAAAAAAATAAAATAAAACCGGAACAAACCTACTTTTAATTATGTTGTAACTCTAAAATGTATGTTTTAGCAATTATTGTTTTAACCTAATTTCAAGACTCTGTGGTCACGGCAAGTACAATATATGTTTTGATTTCCTTACGAAATTTGCAAAAAAATCAGCATTTACGAATGTATCTTTTGATTGCGTTGGCATATACTTATGATTTTTTCACAACATCAAGGGACCGTAGACAAGAGTACCTACATATTCCCTAGACAAGAGATCCCTATTCGATATAAATTTCAGCTTTATACGTCCACGCGTTCCTGAGAAAAAGGTTGTTGATAGACAAACAGACGGACAACAAAGTGATCCTATAGGGTTCCGTTTTTTCATTTTGAGATTCGGAATCCTGAAAATTATACTATTGTTTGTATGTAGACTGTAAAGCCGAGTTCTGATAATATTCGGATTTTCATTAGATTATGCGATTTTTCAAGAGAAAAATTGAGTTCTGATAATTTTCGGTTTTTCATTAGATTATGCGATTTTTCAAGAGAAAAATTTTCATTTTTCAATACTTGTCGGATAGTTTTTGTCGCAGCGAAATGCAGATATCAGAGATTTCACAAATCCAACGATAATTTAAACTAAACTTTTGTCAATAATTGGTTTCTGAAATACAAATCTGAAACATTTACATGTAAAACTGTCATACCTAAATAAACACAAAACACATTGTAACATACAATTTGTTTGGAAATTGAACCTTGTACGGGCCTATCTCGTACGTGTGTATGATTAATTAATATTGAAATAAAAGAGTTATTTAAACTATATAAAACTTGTATTAAACGGAATATATTATTAACTATAAAATGGATGGATGAGTCACGCGAGGTACTCTTAATGCCCGTCGACGATGAACTGATTTTAATTTTATATAAAGTGTAAAATGTTGGATACAATTTGCAAGCAAAGCGCCTTGTTGCACTTTGGACGTGCTTGCTCGTACAAACCTACATCCTAAAATACAATAGGTAGGTAAGTAGATAAATAATAACTGTACTTCACGTATGATTTAAATAAATAAATATAAAAGCAGATGCTACCTACAGGCTATGTAAGTATATTATTTTCTGTATAAAGGTCAAACTTTATTAATTGTTTCCACTACAGGTAATTTTTCTCGCCAACAATAATTGCGATGATTAGCGCCAACCGTCTCGCGTGTACAGGCGAAAGTTTTGTAATCTGTAAGCGCCTTTTGTTCATTCATATAATTTTTATAACAAACTAGCGGTCCGCCCCGGCTTCGCCCGTGGTACATATGAAAAATAATGTTGGCCGATTCTCAGACTTACCCGATATGCACAGAAAATTTCATGAGAATCGGTCCAGCCGTTTTGCAGGAGTATGGTAACTAACATTGTGACACGGGAATTTTATATATAAGATAAAGTTTGCCATATTTTTTAACACTAAGAAAACACTGATTAATATATGTAGGTAATCTATGTTTAAACATTTTCGTTCATATTTCCAGATTCCTAAGTGGTTACGGTCTAGTGGTTTTCATTAGATGACTTTTTTTGCTATTTAATATTTATCAACAAAATGAACATTTAACATCTATTATTAAAATAGAGGCTGTTCAAAGAACTATGATTTTTTTTTTATTCTTTTGTGTGACGTAGGTACCTGTGTCCATTTTGATGCCCATTACGGTAAAACCTTTCGCCTAGGACACTATAGGTGCGTGTAAAGCGAAGGCTCTAGGGCCTAGGCCCTACTAGGCATTACCTACACCAGAACCGGCACTGCTGGAATGTTTTCTGGACGGAAGCTTTTAGGGTAAAACCACTAAGCCGATTTTGATGAAATTTTTCGCAGATGGGCTAAAAAAATAGCATCATATTATAATATGCACTTTTCACAAAATGGTATAATACCTCTATACCACTTCCAAATTAAATGTATGCACATATACTCATATTCAAGAATCCTAAAAACTCCTAAACATTTGTATACATAAATACAATTATCAACATCGAATAATCAACATAGGTACGTACAAATTTATCGACGCTACTTCACAATATTATCACGTTCACTGCGGCACCTAAAATGCCAAACTTACCGTTGTTGCGGCATGTCTTCCATACTTCACATCGGCAAGTTCACCACTGTGCGTCATGAGCCATTTTTAGCACATCGCACCTACTGACTTTGAAGGTTAATAATTTCATGAAATTTCAAGAAATTTCAAAAATTTTTTTTTCGGATAATAGTATATATAGTCTTGTATATACCGCATAAATAGCTTTTAGTTTGACCCAATAGTTTAAAAGATATGAGGGAAAATGTAAACCCCTGATTTTGTGAAAAATTATTTGCCATCCCGCACTGCGTTGATACGGCATGTTTACAGTAATAGCGATGGGAAACACTGTAAAATAAAACATCGATATCGATAAAAATCATTTTTGTATATTTCAGTCTGTTTGTTAACAGATAACGAGATCGTCGATACAAAAAAAAAACACATATAAAACAAGGTATTTGATAGAGTACTATCAGGAAATTGTTCAGTAACTTTTGTTTTAATTTGTTCAGTAACTTTTGTTTTAATGTTTTATATTATTTTCACAACTGTCATCACATTTTTGCATTTATGCTACGAAATAAAAGAAAGTAAAAAAACTAAAGCCTCTAAGGTATCATTGTCATTTAAAAATTTGATAACGACGCGTGCGGTCCTGGTACATCACTATGCGAGATTGACACGCGGCGCGCTCGCAGTACAGTGCGGCATGAGGTGCTTGTCCATGGCAAAATATTTGACATGCCGCACACAAAAGAAACGGTTTCTTTTCTATGCGTGTGTCCAATATTTTGCCATACGATTTTTAAACGAAATTGAGTCCTACTTCAAACTGTGATCACAAAAATATATTTGTCTCTTTTCTAGTCATTGATTAACATATAAAAAACCTCGCCGCACCACGGTGAAAACTGCGATTTTGGGCGCCGCACTGTGGTGTAGTCGCTGATGGCCCGATACTGGACATGCCGCAGTGAACGTGTTATCCAACCACTATTAAAGATAATAGATATGTATTACGAAATCCCCAAATATATGAATATTCAACATTAAACATTGGAACGATTCCAAGCTCTCATCTCCGATATTACAAGTACTTTCTGGACGCCGGCCAACTACCGCGTAACAATCTCACTCTCAAAAACCTGAAATTGCCAGCTCGAAAAAAATTCCCGAAATATGGGAGATTTTGGCCAATTGATATAGAAAAAAATCGCGCATTGTTATAGTTCATTTTATTTATTTATTTATTCAAAATTGAATACACAACAGATCACGATCTTGTTGTATAGGCGTTACATTAATTTCAGGAGCAGATCGCAACCCAACAAAATGTGTACTATTATTATAACAATGCGATACCGTTTACAGTTATCTAAAGGTACAATTCATATTTAAAAATTTAATTTAATTTAAAATAAGATAAAAAAGAAAGACAATAATTATCAATTAAAATGATGGTTAGGTTATATACAATAATAATAAAATTATACAACTAGGGCATCATTTTACGATTTGTTAAACATGTTTTTTTGAATATTTTTAAAGTGAAACTTCTTTACACGCGTTGAGAGTAAAATTTCAATGTCGCATCATGGCAATATCGTCACGTCTTGGAGTAAGGCGACGATTTTGGTATCTTTGAATCCTGTCAAAGAAGTTTCACTTCCGAGACGTGTATGTCGGCAGTGTCGGCATACACGCTTTTTTTAATTTTATAGTAAAAGGTGTCACATTTTCCGGTATTATTAAATAGGAAAATAATATGTATGATTGTTACTTTAATTAGATGAATTTATAGGATAAATTATATTTTTTAAAAATCTAAGATATCGTATTAGGTATCCTGTAAAGTTAAGTGATATCAGTAAAGAAATAAGGCAGGAAAATAAATAATGTAATGTTTTAATAAAACTTACGGGCAGACTGAAAATCAGCGCAGGGGCCGTATTTGCCAGTCCTATTACTGTACCTACATGTTTTATCCATTCCGTGAAGTTTTTTTCGTGAAAGAGTAAAAATAGATATACGTAAATCGTTATATTGCACCGTGTCATTCACCCGAAATATTTTATATAGGTATTAGTAACTTTGGTCACATAAGGTTGGCATAAAAAACTTTATTTGTTTATTTTAAAGTACCTATAATATAATCCTAATGTTGCATTGAGCATAGTTCACAATGAATCGTAAAAAAATTGCTTCGTCATTTGAATACAATAGAACATTATAACATACCTACTATACATAAGAAATGATATGCTGAATGAAATAAAAAAATGTTGTTAA
Source organism: Colias philodice (assembly GCF_061535455.1). NCBI lineage: Eukaryota > Metazoa > Arthropoda > Insecta > Lepidoptera > Pieridae > Colias > Colias philodice. Next base: position 667,320 of record NC_143090.1, read on the forward strand.
AATATAAAATATTAAAGATCGAAACATTTCATTTGTAATAACTTAAATAAGAACTGCTTAATTTTATGTTAAGTTGACGTAAATAAAAAAAAACTGCAATTAAATAGACATTTAGCTTTATTCAAGCACATAATAAACTGTATTGCATAAAATTTATAAAGAATGACGAACAAAATTTCAGTAGAATTTTATTTTTTTAAATATTGCTGATATAAATATTGAAAAGATTACAATAATGAAAAATAATTTTCAGAACCCACACAACTTAGCAATGCTATCTTATCACAACAAATAATTACAAAATATATCGCGAAATTTAACATCTCAACTGGCAGCACCACAAATTGCCTAGCGATGCGCTCAGTGCAACCACTGACCTACCTCTACTCACTCCACGTTGCAACGAGTTTTGTTTCCTCTCCTCTACACAACTACACTGCGGGTGCGACACGCTCACAATGTTTACTTTACGCACAATCATTAATTTTATTACTGCATGTCATATTTGCGCAGCCATTTTCAAAAGTTGAAAGAGCGAATTGGCGCGAATTCGGCTACCATGTTTTTTTTTAAATTTTATTACAAGTAACGTCGAAGGATTATAAGTTACTAGATTTCCGCCCGCGGCTTCGCCCGCGTTTTCAAAGGAAAACCCGCATAGTTCCCGTTCCCGTGGGATTTCCGGGATAAAACCTATCCTATGTGTTAATCCAAGTTACCCTCTATATGTGTGCTAAATTTCATTGTAATCGGTTCAGTAGTTTTTACGTGAAAGAGTAACAAACATCCATACATCCATACTTACAAACTTTCGCCTTTATAATACCTAGTATGTATTAAGATTAAGATAGTATATTGTGTGTAATCAAATGCAAATAAATTCATTTGTTTATTATCATTTATTTAATTAATTTTAATAATTTAAAAATCAGTAAATAAGTACGTTAAAAAAGTTTGTAATATAAATTTACAATATTTAAATTTATAATACATATAATAAAAATAACTGCGTTAAAAACAACCGACTTCATAAACAGAAAAGTAAAAAATAAAAAAGATTTGATATTATTAATTACTACATATTATTTAGATGTGCTATTTACTAAAAAGGTTTGATGTCGGTGCACGGGTTTATTACTAAGTGCTTAGTGTTTGGCACCGACTTCAAACCTAAGTAATAAACATTATTTTTATCACAAACTAGCTGCGCCCCGGCCGCGGTTCACCCGCGTGGCTCCGCTCCTGTTGGTCTTATAGCGCGATGATAATATCATCGCGCTTTAGGCTATATATGTAGGTATATATATAGCCTATAGCAGCCTCGATAAATGGGCTATTTTTTTCAAATCGGACCAGTAGTTCCTGAGATTAGCGCGTTCAAATGTGTATAATACTTAGTACAATATTTTGATAAAACTCGTAGGGTTCCAGCCTGCGTTTGCAATGTAAGCGGAAAAAATGTAACTATTTACGACATCACATTAGAAACAAAATCTCAAAAATAACAGTAGGTACTTCTCCACTATTTAATGGATGTTATTATACATACATATAAACCTTCCTCTTGAATCACTCTATCTATTAAAAAAAACCGCATCAAAATCCGTTGCGTAGTTTCAAAGATTTAAGCGTACAAAGGGACATAGGGACAGAGAAAGCGACTTTGTTTTATACTATGTAGTGATATAACATACTTATGTTATATGTATGTATGTATGGTAAACAATAAACATATATACAAACTGCATCCGGACATCCTTGAAAAAAAATCAATAGAAGAAACTGCCTCTAAGATAATTGATATTCAACAAAGTTTTTTGAGGAAACAGCATTTTTATTTACATTTTTGTAAATTTTCATAAATGACGAAAGAGTTCAAGGAGAAAGATTCAAAATGAAATATCTAAATAATTATACAGAAATGAAGGACAATGTTATTATGTATTTGTCCTTATAATTGTTTTATGTTATTTCTTATCTATAGTAGTTATGTATATAATTACTTAGTAATAATATACCTATTATGTAGCCCGACTAGGGCCGCAGGCGTGTCGGACAAAATGTAGACTTATTTTAATTACCTGTCATTAATTTGTATTATTTTATATGCCACACAGAGTTCAAATAATTATAAAAACAATCATTAAAATTTAAAAATACAACATGCAATGATATTGGTATTTATAAACTTTTGAACATGTAAATGGAAGTGTTATAGGTAGGTATAGTTAGGTACCAACTACCAACCTAATTTAGTTACGTTTACTAAGGGTACATATTTCGATATTTCAGCACAATTACTATGGCAACGAGACTATTCTAATCACAGTTTGAAAATAATTACAGCGATAACCTAAAATGTATCGAAACGACTAGTAATTAAAAAAGGGAAATAGTTCATAGCGGAAGCATAAATATAATTAGTACTCAACAATGATTCAACTGCGACAAGCAATAAAACTCGATACTCGAATAGTGTACTATTGTATTGTAGAAAAAAACCAAAACACGCGTTACTACGCGTACGCACGTAACTCGACGAATGGAACGATTCGACGAACTTTTGTAACAAACTTTATTGTTCAACTTCGACATCCAATGCCGTCTTTCAGCACGAAACATGTAAATTGTATTAAGATAAGTGTCAATGTAACTGGTGACATAGTTTGGATGCAGCGCGCGTGCTAGAAGCGGAAGTTTGATGCGATTATCGATTCGCTTATGACAGAAATGAGAAAACGCGTTGAATGGACAGGATTGTAGCGGGGCCGGGGGGCGGGGGACCGCGGACATGCTGATGTGACTAGTGACGTGCCGCCACCGAGTGTAATCGATATTACGACGTAAATATTGTTTTGTGAGGAAATATAAAGTTAATTTTAGCGTATGCATAGAGTTTTATTAATGACACATGTCTAAACTAATACATACACTGAACAATTTTATGATCAAATTTCATATAAGTTTTAACGAAGAATTATGTGTTTTTTGTTATATTGCAAGTACCATAATTCTTAAGATTATTAATTGACATTATGATTGTATTTGACTCTACAATTCTATTTTTATTAAAACTTGGATAGAGTTGCATGATAGAGCGGTATTTGAAGTGTAGCGCTCACAAGTTGTAGAGTCGACAGTCGGGCTCGACTACGTTCATCGACTAGCGCGCACACACGCCTAGCAGCGGGAGCGCGTCAGTGCGCCGCAGACAGCGGGCTGCGCCGTTCGTGTCCACGCAGCCCGCTTTGACGATATCGTGTTCAGTGCAAATGATTTTGTTTTTATGGCGCTCATATTACTACAAGTGTTGGTGTTGGGTGTGATCGCGGCTGCCGTCGACGGTGGGTTGTGTTCTATTGTTATTGCGTATACCACGTGGTAGCCCGGGCAGTGTTTACGGCGCTGGACGCATGCGCCTACCTTGTTTGCGTCTTCAGGTCATACACCGGCTTAACCCAAAGCCTGTATACATACCTTGCAGCCAAGTAAGTCTTGCAGCGCGGCCGATGCAGCGGCCAGCCTTCCGCAGCGCCAGCGACGACATAACTGGTAAAGAAACCGCACGAGATTCGAATATGTATTCATTGAAACATTTTAGTCAAACATTCAAACGCATACATATTCAATGAAACTAGTCTATAGCCTATAGGTATAAAATTAAAATGTAACGCAATCAAAACATGAATTAGGGTGTCCTTGGAGTCACGGGTCGAGCGGAGTCGACTACTCGCTAGTTGAGAATTCATGAGATTGAATACTATAAAATATATAAGCACGCACACATACACGACACTTGTTTTTCCGTCTGTGGACGCTAAACATGGAAAATACTTGAATAAAAACGTTCCCAGACTATTACGCAATTTGTAACGGTAAGACAACATTTCTACATGAATTTTTGTTTTTAATCGACCGAACAAATCGTTAATTCTCCAAGACAATAGTACCTATGTTTGGCGAAACGTGAGTGTTGTATACGTGAATATGTAATTATAGCGTATTTGTGTATCGCCATCGTAATAACTCTATTCGCTACTAATTTGTAGAGTTATGGACTCTAGGCATTTGTGACGATCAAAGGCATAAATTAAATGATAATAAATCTTATTCATCGCGTTCAGATGTTGCGCAGATAGGAGATTAAGATACGAATATCGTCTAAATTGAGTAAATTACTGTTATAAATGATATTTGATTCGAATTGCGCGATAAATTTTACGAAATTGTTGTTATTTTAGGGGAGATGTGAGTCGGTCACCTTGCTTTTATTGCCAATAAATTGTAGAACGTATTTGTTTTCGCTAATATGGTCTCGGTTAATGGCAAAACTATTTGTTGAATGAGTTATTGTTCCCTATAATAACTTGTTTATGTAACTTTATGAAATAGCCTGTAACTTGTGCGAGGGCTTTGCTAGAGCCAATATCAGATGTTTATAATTTATATGTACATGTTATGGAATTTATATATAAGTATATTTATATTTAATTGTGCATTGTGTACAGTATATAAATAAATTATTTGTACAGAGAAAAATTAAAATTAATAAGGATTGGCGCCAAAATGCTCGGAGTAGAGTAATTAATAATTATCAACATGTACAGGTACACACTTCAAAATTATTTTATTCAATTTTTTTTTAAATATTCTAAAATAAACGTGATAAGTAGGTTAATGGAATTTGGAATAAAATTACGTTTGAGTAAATTTATTCAATTTTATTACCTACATTTAAAAATATTGTCTTCTAAAGTTCTAACATCTAATCACAAAAGGATAGAAGATTGAAAGTTCACTCGACTTCTCATTCATATTGATTATTGATGATTTAAAAAAATAACTTTGACAATATAAAAAATAAAACCAACCCAAGAATTTCGCGGGCAAAACCGTGGACAAGAACTAGTAGGTATAATATACAATCAATTTTCGTAGAGATTCGATAAAAGATACGCAGACATCTGCGGCACCCCACTAAGGGGAAAAATTTAACTTTCCTTTTGCCCCGGGCAAAGGGCACTTATCCCTTGCCCATTTGGCAATCGAGTTACCTTTGTATTGAATGAATATATCAAATATCCCCGTATTTGTTTACTTTAACGATACAAAAAATGGGTAAATTGAGGTATGTACTTTTTTTTTGTATGGAAAGATACGACAATAGCAAATTGTGGGACTTTTAGGTGCCATTAAACCTACTGAAGGTGAATTATATTTTATTTTAGTCAAGTATTCGAACCAAACTAATAGGTACCTAGGTTAGAAGAGGAAACATTTTTGTTTTTGATTGTACGTTTGCAATTGTTTAACACGATAGTTACTGAACCGATATCCAAAATTCTTTTAGCTGAAAATATTTACAATTTTCCTGAATTACCATTACAAAGGTTTTTTTTGTTTTCGTTTTATCCCAGGCCAGACCGGGGCGAGCAGCTAGTCGGTTATAAGCATTAACCATTATATTATACGATAGTTACTAGTTATTTTTCTGTGCCATTATGCACAATGATAAAGTTGGTGTGATGTTAAAAGTCGATCTAAGTGGTTTTAGCGAAAGTAAGGTCTAGTCACTTGTGCCTAGTTTTGTCCTAAGCATCTAAGTTGGTACTCAAAGTTATAAAACACAACTTAAAACCAATTAAATAACAATTAAAAGCTCTACTCGTGTTTTACAGAAAAAAAAATTGTAGAGCTTATGACACTCAAGCATACTTTCTGGTTCTGCTAATACTTTATAGGAAACATATAATCAAACTAGATTTCCGCCCGCGGCTTCGCCCGCGTTTGCAAAGGAAAACCCGCATAGTTCCCGTTCCCGTGGGATTTCCGGGATAAAAACTATCCTATGTGTTAATCCAAGTTACCCTCTATATGTGTGCTAAATTTCATTGTAATCGGTTCAGTAGTTTTTACGTGAAAGAGTAACAAGCATCCATACATCCTTACAAACTTTCGCCTTTATAATATATATATAGGTATTAGATCTGTGTTAAAAACACATGTTTGTAACAGAGTCATTTAGCCCGCTACGTTAAAATGTAATACAACATACAAAAAATGTTCTTTAACCCCGTATGTAGTACCTATAATATACTAGCTGCGCTCCGCGGTTTCACCCGCGTAGCTCCGCTACTGTTGGTCTTAACACTCTTAACGAGATGATAACCTTCCTCGTTAAATGGGCTATCCAACATCGAAAGAATTTTTCAAATCGGACCAGTATTTCTTGAGATTAGCGCATTCAAATAAACAAATAAACATACAAACAAACCCTTCAGCTTTATAATATTATGTATAGATAACATACAAAAAAAATGTTCTTAACCCCGTAAGTAGTACGGATTGCGTAACAAATGCGTACATAACATCGGAGTTACTTCCTGCAATCGATTGCACCCCCACCCCCACCCTTGACATTCGCACCAAGGTCGTTGGGGGCTTCCGAATGTCTCTGCACTAGTGTAGTTTGAAAGTAGATTGAAATAATGTCTCTAAGATCTTGTTCTCAAATATAACACAAACTAAATAAGGGATTATTGTAAATGCTCTATATTTTATACTCTACTCTACTACTAAGTGAGATCAGTTTTAATTTTTTTTTTATTAACTCATTGGATGGAGGATAAAAGTAAATAGATATATTAAAATAATTCTACAAAGCATAATTTTGAATAACTAATAATTTCTAAAATTCTTGAAAAACTGGCCTAGATAGTATTTTTATCCAAAAACAGAATGTCTGTCAACATATTATGACTATAATGTTTGCTACAAAAATGACGCACTATTTTTATTCCTAAAATAGTTCCGAGACAAAAACTAGTTTTAATTTCAATTTTTTTGCCATATCTACATCTTTATTATAATAAATACAATTATAAAAATAAAAGTTTTAGACCACACGCACGTACCGCAAACGTTATTCTAAAAATAGTTTTTCGCAAATTAAATAACTGAGAACGGTTATTTTTAACGCAATATGCTAAAAATAATTAAATTATACTTCATTATATCAAACAATAAAGAAAAACTATTAAATGTAGAAATGAAACTACAAACGCATTATGTTTTTAACGTTATATTATGTAAATTATAAAATAAATTATTTACTTTGATTTAGGTAGGTAGGTATATTATGCTCTATATTTGGTATTATGTTTGGTATTATCGTTGTTTAGACATTAGCCACGCGCTCTGACTTCGTCCGGGTTGAAAATGAGGTTCTTCCTTAATTTTTTAAGGATAAGGTAAAATCAAATTTCTATTTCGCTAAACTAACTAACTACTGTGTAAAATTCAATTTTATTTTTTCTACGTTTAACTTCGAATTCTCGACGTTTCCATTGGACCATGAACTGCTGAGCCATCTTCTTGGAAATATTAATAAATATTATATAATTCGGTTGTTCCGGGGCCGGGCGTGGTGCCAACTCGATATTTGAGTATTGTCAAAATAGTATACAAATCACTTTACTGTTCTGTGATACAAACACAATACAAATGATGTGAATGATGGAGCCTTGTTATAACTTGCCAAAATCATTTGCAGCCTCGGAACGACCGTAGATCGTAAATCTCTCCTTCATGACGTTTATTATAATATATTTTCACTATCAAGCGAAATAACTACATATTTTTTTATCATATCTTGTATGAGTTGTGTTGTTTTATCTTGTTCTGTTTATTCGATGGGCAAGTTTTTGTTTGGACGAACCAAGGCATTATAATGAAATTTGCTGTACGTTATTGTGGATTAATTTATTCTTCAATCTAGATTTATTTATTTATTTATTTATTTAGAATTTCCAACAAAGGATACAGATTACATTTGTTACATCTAATTATTTAAGTACATGGTCTTCTGCACCTTTAATTATAGGAAATTACAGCGTTCAAAATATTTATTACAATTACAATTCGTCAATTTATTAAAAAATATTAGTTAAAAAAAATTAAAGAAACTTAATAACATTGATTATATACCACGAAAAGTATTACAATAAATTACAAATAGATTTAATTCGGGCTACAGCGGTGCTAAGTATCTAGGTATACTCATGAAACCATATTCTGATATGTAGAATTTGCAATTAAGCATTAATTAGATAGAGATCGACCCATAGAGATAATTATTGTCATTTTCATATGTACTCAAACTACAATTGATTCACATACTAAACATATTAAAGAAGACTCCCAACTTCCTTATTGTCGTTATTTACGAGTCTGTATAATTATTAAAAATAATGAATAAATTAAGAGAACACATTTCTTAGTACTAATGTTATTATGTTTTCAAATGTATGTTTACCGTAAAAAATAAATTGCATTAAACTCTATGTTGTTTTGCCTAAGTGCACAAAACTATAAAGATTAGTGCTCAAGCAATAAAAAGCTTATAAAAGTCGTTTTACCATTTTATTAAAGCTTTTAAGTTTACGTATTCTAACTCGTTAAGTATTAACTTTAACCATATAATTTAAATACATTAATATAATATAAACATTTTAAAAGTACAGGTAACTACCTATTCTAAATAATTGAAATTACTGCATTCGCCCATGGCTTCGCCCGCCTTGTCTAAAACTTAAATAAATATACATATATATATACTAAAACCTTCCTCGAGAATCACTATCAATTTATAAAACACATCAGTTGCTATGTATGTAATGGTAAACGAATCTGAAACCTCTAAATCAAGGTAATCATTTCGCTAGAGAAGCTTACGGAAGCTTGCCATCCTTGCAAGGAATCGAAACGAAGGTCAGGGGCCACGATGTTTTGAGTTTATCAATCGATGTATTCAGAGACTGGATTTAAATCGCGATTTATTGAGAACTGAGAAATAAATAAGTAGGATACTGGTAGAGATCGCTACCTAGCGATAAGGTAGACTTGTACTAATCCATACTAATATTATAAATGCGAAAGTAACTCTGTCTATCTGTTACTCAATCACGCCTAAACTACTGACCCAATTTGCATGAAATTTGGTATGTAGATATTTTGATAGCCGAGAAAGGACATAGGCTACCTTTTATTGCGAAATAATATGTACCACGGGCGAAGCCGGGGCGGACCTCTAGTTTAATATACGTGTAGGTACCTATTCCTTGATTTACCTAATGTTTTTATTTTTAATGTAATAAAATTTCATTTCAGTTTATATTAGGTATATATTCAAGTATTCGTATGTTTGTAAAAATATTTGTTTTAAATGGGTAGGTACTAATATATATATGACACACATACTTCGAAATTAGTAACAAATTAACAATAGACAGTTGTTTTATGTCAATAACATTTTTGTATGTTGTGCGATAAAAACTCTTCGATCATTCACCAGCTATTAAAATAAAAACACATTATTAAAACAATATAAAGTTTCAACAAATATTTAACCTGAGTATGTAATAATGTAACATTATTTCTTTTAGTTTAATGCTGTTTTTGTTATCTTGTATGATCAGTGGTAAATGTTTAAAATATGTAATTGCGATTCGAAAGTGCTTCTAAAAGAAGTCTAATTGAATATAGAAATGTTTGAGTTTTTTACATGAACTAGTAGAATTAAAACTGATATTATTAGATACTAGATTTCCGCCCGCGGCTTCGCCCGCTTTGTCAAAAACATAATAAATTATACACTAAAACCTTCCCCTTGAATCACTCTATCTATTAAAAAAAACCGCATCAAAATCCGTTGCGTAGTTTTAAAGATTTAAGCATACACACGGACATAGGGACAGAGAAAGCGACTTTGTTTTATACTATGTAGTGAAGCAAAGAAATATCTACTACATATTTATTTACAACTTTTCTTAGAAAGATTCTTCTAAGTAGAGTCAAACTGGAAAAAGATACACTCATACGCAACAAAAATAAGTCAATTAATTTATATAAGTAGTATAGGTATTTAAGCTTTAAATATATCTTACTACATTTCTTTATTCATTGAATAACGCGTTGAATTATAATTTCAAAAACATTGCCAATTTTAAGAATAAGCAAATATTTATATGAATTAATTCCTATAGTCCACATCCACGCCTTCATTCACGTTAAATGTTTAATTTTGGCGGCAAAAGCCGTTGAATTCTAGCTCTTCATAAATCTATTTATCAGTCTCAAACGAAAAAAGAACATCGAAATCGATTCATCACTTCCAACTCTACCTTCATATAATTAACACACAAATACAATTTTTCAAGGTAAATAAAGCACATATTACAATTGATTATATCGTTTTTGATGTCGGTTAAAAATACCATTCAAATCAACGTCAGAGCTTTCGGTTCCAACTTGTCTGCGTCGTTGAGATTGAAAAAATAGCAAAAAAACACTCGCGTTGCTTGTAGAGTAGTTGGTCCATGTGCAAAGTTTTGTTAATATTGCGTAATGAACAATTTGTCATTCGTTCATTGATTCATTCGAGAAGGTAGAGACGTGAGAAATATGTGATAGTTATAAGGATTAATTTAATCACAATATGAGTGAAAAAAACTATGATTTAATTGAAAAATATCGAAAGAAATTAATATATAAATTAATATTTGTGGCAATTGTTAGGGTCTTACATAATATATATATATAGATAATATACAGCATTTTATTAAATCGCATTTAAAATCCGTTAAAATATGTTTCTAAACATTGTTCAACAACTAAAAACAAACTTAACAATCGGTATCATTGTTCCGAAAAATACTTAAATATTAAAGCTCTTCCAGGAATCTGAAATATAAACACTTGTTACAATACTATTGTGATTTGTTTGAATTAGTTATTTGGTTTAATGAAGTGGGCTTTAATTGTTCCGAGAAAATGATACCATCAAGATTCTAGTTCGTTTAGATTTCTAGAATAGACTGATGTTTGTGTTTAGATTTGCCGATTGTAATGATGTTAAACAATTATAAATTTAACCCTTTGGTATGGGAACCTTTAAAAACAAAATTAAATCCGTACCTATTTGGGAAAATCTCTACACTTTATTGATAGAAAATTCGACCTTTTTGCACGAAAGAGTAATAAACATCTATGCCCTTTACAAACTTTCAAACATTATGGAATTTATAGTTTTACACAAATACATACGTATATATATGTATATGTAGTACATACTGCAATACAGGTACTTATTTGTATTTAGGTAGATACATACTACCTACCATACAAATAACTTGAAAACATTACACTCCTTACTCCTTGCTGCCAAATAATAATTTAAATTCCACTAATAATAATACAGACGATCTCAACATACTGAATGAAGATTTAGAACTCACACGGACACTAAAACGTGGTTAGACAAGTTAGGCATTATTGTACAATTCGGGGCACAAACGGGTTACTTGCGACCCTTCGAAGGGATCGGGAGGGACGGTGGCGGCAGTTATAGCGATTTAACCGACTAAGAAAACAATGATGTTTGTATGATGCTCGACTGTTGGTAAGGGAAGATGTGGTCTAAAAGAGAGACAAAGAGAGGTTCAATTGTATTTTTGGATTGGAATGGTAATCGTGTGTTATTCTTAGAAACTGTTTAAACCTAATTGGATAAAGTAGGTTTTGGTTTCAGGATATGTGTATACTTGTTTTTGCATGGAATAAGAGTTCAATGTATTCCGGATAGTATTAAATTTTTGATTTTATGATGTTACTAGATTTCTTCCCGCGGCTTCGCCCGCGTTTGCAAAGGAAAACCCGCATAGTTCCCGTTCCCGTGGGATTTCCGGGATAAAAACTATCCTATGTGTTAATCCAAGTTACCCTCTATATGTGTGCTAAATTTCATTGTAATCGGTTCAGTAGTTTTTACGTGAAAGAGTAACAAACATCCATACATCCATACATCCATACATCCATACATCCTTATAAACTTTCGCCTTTATAATATATATATTAGAATATTAGAATAATATATATATTAGATATTAGATATTAGATATTAGATATTAGAATATTAGATATTAGATTGCAAGGTTAGGTTATTAGGTTATTGCTAATTTAAAAAAAATAACTTACTAAGATAGGTATTGCATAGTTTTAGTCTATGATAACTCAATAGGCAGGTAAAAGAATCCAAGGTTATACTTAGGTTTAAAAATATCAGAAGCCAGACAACATGAACTGAATTCAGAATAATGTAGAAATAATGCAGACAACAATAAGGACTGAAAAGTGTTATTTCTTATCAAAAAGATAACGAAGTAGGTATTATGACATGAGGGTTCACACGCGTCTGTTTCAAATCAGATACTGCACTAAATAATTTTATTTCTAAAATATTTCGTAACGAAAATTGTGAGTTTATTCACACTACAAAATATACGAATATTATATTTTCAAAGGCTTCAAAGTTAGAAATCGCTTCTGCTAAGCGGATAAAAACTCTCTCGCACAGTGACCACGTCCAGTGAAGCCAGGTCGCGGTGCCTGACCTTCCTCAAGCTTTCACCCCCGGCCCTATTATATTGCTATTGACCAGGGTTAAAGGGTAACGAAAACGCTTATAATTTAAGTCCCCTTGTGGGGTATTGGGCAGAGTTTAAATAATATGAATATGTCTGCCTCATTTGTGAAGTGATTAGCGTATGAACGATTTAACTAAGTCCTGGATTCGGTTGAGGCCATATCACTATCACTACATAGTATAAAACAAAGTCGCTTTCTCTGTCCCTATTTCCCTATGTCCCTTTGTATGCTTAAATCTTTCAAACTACGCAACGGATTTTGATGCGATTTTTTTTAATAGATAGAGTGATTAAAGAGGAAGGTTTTAGTATATATAATTGATTAGGTTTTAGACAAAGCGGGCGAAGCCGCGGGCGGTAAGTTAGTTCTTGTATAAAAGGTAGCTAGATATAAGGTAGCTTGGTAGATAGATAGGTTCATGTTAGTAAAGTAAATCGATCAGTGAAACAGACATGAAATGCATCTATCCCATACCCGTTAAAGGGACACGGGATTTCACTTTTAGGATGGATTACATGTATTGCCACTTAGAGACACTTGTTTGAACGCGCTATTCTCAGGAACTACTGGTCCGATTTGAAAAATTATTTCGGTGTTAGATAGTCCATTCATCGAGGAAGGCTATATATCATGAATCATCACGCTAAGACCAACAGGAGCGGAGCACTTCGGGTAAAACCGAGGAGCACAGCTAGTTACATATACGGTTTAGTTACAATTTTATTATTTCTGTTTCTTAGATTTCGATCTAAGACTCGATTGATGCAAAAAAAAACAAAATATTTTACGACTACGGTGTCTGAATGAAAACACGGGAGAATAAAAATAAATAGTGCAGTAAAAATACACTATTTCAATCTGGAAACGAGTATTTAGTATGGATTATTGTTTCGTTTGGCTCGTGTTATTGAACTTTTTTATGTTTTTTCTCTATTTTTATTATTAAATTAGCTGACCCGACGAAGTTATCTCGTAAAATTTGGTGATAGTTCAGATATCCTGCTATTCCGTAGAGACAAATCGAATAGATCAAAGATATAAATCCAACCAGATTTCCAAGTTGATATTCTGTCTCCAGTTTTGATAAAATATCTTCGAGTTCATGACCACTGCTTGTTATTCCATCAAACATAGCTAAGAAGTTAAGAAACTAAACGTAGTTAAAACTGTTTTAAATTGATTCAACTTGAACAACGCTTTTAGCGATTAATCACACCCCTATTACTGTTTATACATTACACCTTTCAAGAAATCCTTTTTTCTCTAATGTAAGATTGATATCTAAAAATGTTGTTTTATGTCTTTAAATTCAGTGTCTATACTAGGGACTCTATAGCTAGGGACCCGTCCTTGATGATTCGAGCTTAGCCGGTTAGAGAGAGACGCAAGCTAACGATGAAAAGCGACCGTAAATTAATAATGGTGAAATTCAAATCAGGTATATTTATGTGGTTCATTGAAACATACGAACGAGTTTGTATTATGGGCCCCAAGGTCGGCCCAGCACGCTCCATTCATTTCCTATCGACAATTAGGGATGGGCAAGTGTCGATAGTGGTGTGCTGGTGTCGATAGATCGTCATGGAGACGCTGAGCGAAAATTTTGTATATTTTTTTTTTGTAGACACCATTGATGTCATTGTATAGGTAATCAAGTTATTTGCCATTATTTTATTACAGTTTTTACAATATTTTTTTTTCCAAATTAATATCTTAGTTTCAAGTAGGTTTTTTTTACGAGGTGAAAATTACAAATTTTGAAGTGCTATTTTGATTTTTCGACTTTCACTCAAAATACCGGATAACAAACGGATTAACATTATACATGTTAAATTTAATTAAATGATGGCCAACAAATAATTATTTTAACTTTTGCTATTTTTAATTTTACGATGGAATAATCAAACTATTTGATTTTCAGCTCTCCATTTTACGCAATGCATAAAATATGAAAAAATAAGCACTAGTTTTTTTTTTAATTTGTATAAGTAATCACATTAAATATTAATTATAAAAATTTAATAATCACAGTTGATAAGCTTAGTGTCGCAATTGTTATGTTCATATTTAAGGCTAGCTAGACAGAAAGCTTTTAAGGGTACATATATTTTGATACCTGGTATTAAATAAAATACAGTCTGGTTTTTATGTAATTTTTGTTTACTCTAAAAATTATGCTTATATTCTTATAATTTTTATTAAAATAGTATTTTGCTATGGCAGTACCTACCTACAATTATCTATATTCATTGAGAATTTATAATACATAGCAATTGATAAGTACTCTACTTATAAATAGATTTGTAGTACTTAACGACATCTCGTAAAAAAGTAATGTTAAGTCATTCAAATGTAGTATAAACCCGATTTTATATCAAAATAAAATATTTTATGATCGATTCTCTGTTTATTTGATTTTCAAGCGAATAACGTAAATGACATTTTTCTTTCATTGAAAAAAAAATGTTACAAAATTATATCTATGTGTGGCTTCTTAAGTAGCTAAAGGAAGAATTGACAGGTTTCAATGAGGATTTTATCGAAGGCAATTGATTACTGTTAGTTGTTATTTCTGTTCGGAGCAAATAAACATCTCTAAATTCTTTGTCATCTCTAAAAACTAATACCAGTTTTTCAGAAAATATTGTACTTTCATAGAAATTTTAAATTGTTGATTACAACTGAAAGGTACGTCTATCTTATCATGACTTTTAACGTGATAACGTTTTTAAAATCGTTTTAGTCGGGTGACATGTTCAGAAACTTGTGTCACACCAAAACCTCACGAGCGCGATCGCAGGTATAACGAGAGAGAGACGGACCGATCTCCCGTCTCATCTCGAACGCTGCCACCAATAAGACGTTATCACGTAAACATCTCGATCGTAAACCTACTTTACAAACAACCAATTTTTTTTTTCTTGATTTTTGCATCCTTAGTTACAATACATAGGATTGTACCTATCCTAATTTTGTTGGCTCATCGTCGATAATCGATAATCGATTGTCTAATCACTAGGCAGCTGTGGGGACCGGATTGTCGGATCTGGTCGGACGGCTCTACCCCTCGGCTACGTGGGTATCGGATTGTCACTTACTTGTCTTTCCTTGACCGACTGCAATAGTAGTATGGGGTTAATTTCCTTGTTTCTAACTGCCTGTGAAGTTTGTGTTGGTATGTTTGTTTGGCAAAATCTTGGCTTGATGGCATTGCTTGCGAGATGTAGTTAGAATTGTCTTGATTGTATAGCTTCCGAATGAACAAAATATTGACAAATAAAAAAAAAATGTAATTTTTTGTGTAATAGTATTACTTTGTGTAATAGAATTACTTTGTGTGAAATCTATGGATAATTGGGCTTTTTAAAACATTTTTTTACGCCGCATACGTGTCTCTCAATAATTATTAGGTACTTGGTACTTTATCTATACTAATATTATAAACCTGAAGAGTTTGTTTGTTTGAACGCGCTAATCTCAGGAACTACTAGTCCGATTTGAAAAATGCTTTCGGTGTTAGATAGCCCATTCATCGAGGAAGGCTATAGGGTGTAGGCTATATAATATCATCTCGCTAAGACCAACAGAAGCGGAGCACTGCGGGAAAAACCGCGGGGCACAGCTAGTATGAGATATGCTTAGATATTATGTAAATCACTTTGTTTAAATAATGCTTAAAGAGGATTTAACATAACTGCGTATTAATTTCTTCTATTTGCAACTTGGAAGCTATTTTTTTTTTCTTCTTTCAGAGCAAACATATGCAATTGCTTATTCTGACAATAATCAAGCTCGCTGATATGTACCTACTTGTAATGTTGTTGTGATAAAATATAATGAAGTAGTTTTCTAAATATGTTTACAAGTAACAAAACATGTACAATAATATATTTACTTAAATGTTTAAATCGCTTACTAATGCTACAGCTATTTTTGTGTAATTGAACAACAAACAATATATTTTGTTCCAAGGGCGAAGGTATCTTGAGTGTTTAGGCCCCATTTAAATTTAGGCCATATTTCGCTATAGATCCTTGAACAGTGAGTCCTTCAAGGTTGTTTTGATAGTTCTCGTTTGTTTATTTATTTTAAATGTATGTAAATTCTTGTGAAAATATTAAACACGTTATGGAAGTTGTGGTTTGGTATTAATGTTGTACTGTATATAGATAATAACAAATCTCCCCATCGATTATAGAGATTGCTAAGATCAAAAAGTAATAAAGAAGATTCGATCAAAGTTTATATTGATGTCGTTTCAGTTTCGAAGAAAGAGGCCATTTGTATTCATCGTTAACTCATCTATAAACGTTATAAAATTGAAACCAGCTTTGTTATAGCCATAGTTAGTGGCCAAAGAACTAAATGGATATATTTAACCAAAAACAATACGTTGAACGTTAGTTAAATCGTAGTTTAAAGCCAATAAATTATAATTTCAAAACAACGTTATCAACGTGGCTGTTGGCGATGTTTAGACGCGCCGGGCGGTAGGGCCCCAGACAACTTTGCGCGCACAAAGAGTCGGAAACACGCAGATGTGACAAATCCTATTAACCTGTAACACATAGATGTAAACATAATTAATATCGTAAAGTACGTTAGCCGACATATTAAACAACAGAAGCTTTTAACAAACACGTACCTATCCGTCCAATAAGATATACGTGTAACAAATCCGGCTTGTCCGAACTCTATTAGGCTAATCGTACGGCCTCACTAAATAACCGGTTTAACTCCAAAATTGCTACAATTGCTAATAAATTGGCACCGTCCGAGCTGTGTGTAAATAAAAAACGTTTTCATTCAACGCCGAGTCTCCATTGCGTAATCTTTGAGCAACGTCACGAAGTTTAATGAAGATTTTTTTTATGGTACGCACTAGTGTAGCGTGATTCGGCGTGGCGGTGGAATATCGACGTTATTTCAAATACTGAAGGTCGCAAGTCCGGTGGCGGCTAATGAGGCGCTCTCGGGAGGGACGTACACCTGTCTACTTTAATGGCTCGTAGTGGGTCGATTGTAATGTTTTATACTGATTTCTTGAATTAATACAAATTTTAGCTTTTTACCATGTAAATATTTTAAACGGCTTTCGTAAAATTGTTGCTGGTTGTTGTATGGGGATGAAATTGCCATGAAATCATAATGGGTTGTGTTTTGTATAATTGTAGTATGTACACAGAATATTGATGATTTATTTTTTTTCTTTCCCATATCTAATACCTGTCGATTGTCATTTGAATTGTTATATTTATAAGTTTTGAGATGTAAAATTAAAGAGAGAATAGTTGAAAAATAAATATGAATAATGGAAGTTAAGTTTTGAATAGTTTTTCGACGTAATGTTAAATAGAGTTAAAAAAATAAATACGTAGATTACTCAAAAATTTACGGAAGTAGTAAAACCACATGTTTGAGTACATACTAATCACAACTACGCGAATATTTTGTGAGATTGTTTTGATTAATACGGTCGTGAAAATTTGATTTACAAGCGCAAAAACATTTACAATGTACTGTTTATGTAATGTTTTTACAAGGTTTATTTGTTTTAAGTCAAGTACTTGTGTTGGTAATGTATGTTGATGTATGTAGAATTCATTGATAAATGACTCTAGTTATGCAGGAGGTATTTTAATATTGTTGAATTTAACGTTTTTGTAAATAAATGTTTGACGGGTATATTTGTTAGTTTCTTTGTAACTAATAAATTATAATGCTGAGAGGTTTAGATTTTGTAGTGATATCATAAATTATATGAAGTTGTGTTGTTATCAATTTGTATTTGAATGTAATTTGTTGTTTATGGTGTGTAAAATAAAAAATGTAGTTTAGGAAATTGCTCAAAAAAGATTTGAGAGCCGAGAGGTGTTTCAGTAGTTCACTAAATTAAAACAATTGCATGTTAACAATACTAAGATAATTACCTATAGGTACTCGTAGAGATTTTTTCATTAACAAATATTCGAAGGAGGTGAAATTGTGGTTGAAATATGATTGAAACGATGCGATCATGCGAGTGACGCCACGTGTGAATCCTAGTTCTGTAATTTATAGGATTTTCTTTATATCAAAATGCGGTGAAATATCTTGTGCAATAATAAAGTTTGGGAACAGCTGTCGACAGTGATCCCAAAAGGTTATATTGAACGAGGGACGCCTTTGACTTTGCTACAAGTCTAAGATATCCCCTTTGTTTTGTGAACGTAAGATATTTTAGATTATTTATTCAAATATCGTCACACTCTATTTTGCTCTGTGGATGTGATTTTGTAAAAAATAGAAGCATTTTTACTTACTATTCGAATAAAATATGTTTGGATTGATTTAACAACAGTTTATAAAATAGTTTGGAAAATCCAAAAGTGCACGCCTCATAATTTTTATTAATTATTAATTATTTATTTTTAATTTATTTATTAATTATTATTTTTGTTTATTTAATAACAATTAAACCACATCGAATCAGACCCTGAGAAATGAAAGGGTTCTATTCCTGAGCATACTCAAGCGTAAGAGAAAAAAAAGACTCGATTAGTAAAGTATTTCGGTCGCTATCGTGTTAACAAGAAAATCCTCCGCACATACAGACACACGGACGTCCAAGACAGAACTTTTTTAAACTGTTTTTTAACTAGTTTAAATAACAAAAATGACATCAAAAATATCATGAATGTTAAAAATAGTGTTTTTTCTTAATACGTGTGTGTATGTATTATCTTACAAGTGCAATGTATGAACATTTTAAGTTTGAAAAATCAGATGTTTTGCGCGAAGTGACAGTAGTACCCACCTCAACGCTTAGCTGAGGCGTGCAATAATTAACAAAGAAACATTGGTTTCGACTTACTCTGAGCATAGGTACAGAATCTTTTTATTTATTTACATCCCTACAGTTGTGTTTTAGCCCGGATGCCCACGTAAACCATGGAAATAATTAATTTGACCTGAAATTTTATTATTTACACAGGATGTACTTCGCCTACCTACTTGTATTAATAAATTAATAAATAAGTGCGTAGGTCTTTTAATTTTCCGGAAAAGAATATTTACGAACATTTTTTTATTTAGTTTCTAATTCGAGTGGTGGTGGTACTGCGCATAAACAGACATACACGTGGAGGCCTACTTAAATCATAATATAACATTGACGATTTAATATTTATTAAAACAATATCAACCAACATACATGTGTTCGAATTTAACCTAATGTAGTGGTTGGGTAATACGAATGGTAAACAAAATCGTATCTGTTTTTGTTTAAGCAGCGAGCGTGTAAGATTTATTAATAAATATCTATAAATAAAGATCGTAAAATTCTTTGGGCCTCAGTTGTAGTACATGACGATCGTGCGGCGTAGAAGATAGCTCGATTGTAGGATGGTCGGTGACGCGTCATTTAATAGGTGACACTGGTATATAATTAGAAAATAATATATTTGATAGGCCTTTTCACAATGCGCAGCGTTGGGCGACTTGAGGCAATCACGATAGTCTAGAGCCTAAATGTCTAGAATCGGCCGTCATTATGTTATTCATAATCGCCGATTTGTTAGGCCAACGCTGCCCATGATTGTGAAGAGGGCGCATGATGTAGAATGGAATTGCGATGGGACAGTGGGATATGAAGGGTCGACTCTTACACGCTTTTTAGAGCTTAAAGTTGGGTGACGTAAAGTGGGATTGTGATGTATGGGCCACTAGATTAGAAATATAATTACTGACTAATGTAAATTAGAGCGGAATATATAGCGAATTTCTCTATATTCGCCAAATATAACTACGATTTCCCGTGGTTTAAAATACTTTATACGTAAAAAATACTTTATTGAAATAGTTTCATTGCTTTGGGAGCTACGAATTACGATGCTACAGAGGGACACACAAATATACATTGTACACGTATTACACCCTTCATTTGCGTCAGGGGTTCAAATAGGCTTTAGGGTGAAAAATTATCAACAGATTGATCTATACTTAGAGCTCTTCAATGCTATTCAATTAAATATGCTTGGCTTATAGTATTTATATACGACTTTATCAGTCAAGATTATTTTCAACCCCCACGCACTAGACCACAAATAATAGGTCATCTATTTTAGGAAGTCATAAATAATATAATGCTATAATTTGCTCCGTTCTAGTTATAATATAGATTCAAGGGTTATTATTGTATGGGGGAAACAGAATCACGTCAATGTTATCTAGCTTAAGCATGCGGTTTCGCTTGCGTGCAATTAGTACTGCCCAGTATTGTTCTTTATTTCGATATTTTATACCAGATGAAACATACTCATTTTGAATCTCAATTGCCCTAAACGCAAAGTTCAAAAAGCCGTTTCATATAGGTATTATTATTATCAAGGAAAAAAGAGTACATTTTTATCACAAATCCGTAGCGCTTGGCAAGTTATAATATCTTAAGATCTGACTTAATGGTGCTATACAAAGTTTTTCCCAACTCTCCCCGGCTTCCCGTAATAGCTGAAGTTAAGAGCAAAACACGGATATCAAACTAATATGGAGCGGTTATGCTTGTAGTTAAGAACTTTGTTAAATGGTTCAAGTTTGTCTTGATGGTAGAGTGGTTAGCAGCACTAGAGACTCTGGTTCGATGGTAAAAAGATGCTGGGATATTAAATTAACTTATCTGTGCGGGATTTTGCGGAACAGCTCCTTGCTTTTGCTCGTTTCGCTGTTGTGTAGAGCATGATCTCTATGCTTTCTGTTGGCTTTCTCTCTCAGTAAACTATTATGCGATGCAATAGGAAGTGCATTTTGGTATACGCGTATACTGCCCTAAATGTAATTATCATGTACGTGCATGCATCTCCTGCGTATTTGCCTGCTTAGGTAATATAGTGGGTATAAATTGGTTGTTATTCACCAGTCATCGTTGTCATTTTTTGTTGTGCCGCATTAATTACCTAAAACTATCCTTTTATTTCAAGCCCCTCCTGTTTAACATAATTCAACCTAAAAATACGACTCGTGGAATATAGTTATTCCAGAATAACTATATTCCACATTAACACATATTCCAATTACAGAATAAGGGGCTACCTATTACGTAGTTAGCTGTTTATTTACCCTAATGTTTTTCGCACAATTTCACTATTTTTGCACAGAATAAATACAATAAACTTGACCTCTAAATAGAATAATGGCCTTGCACTAACAATAAATAATTTTATTGTAATTCTAGCTAGGGGAGAGAAACCTTGACTTTGATAACTAGTTCTAGCCTAGAGGGTTGTTTTTAATATAATTTTCTAGGGTTCAAGGGCGTGGAATGATCGATTTGTTCACAATGAGGGCTGTAATGTGCGTAGGGTTGTCAATGGAATAATTATAATTTGCTGTGTGGGTATTGATCGATTTCCTTTTTGAATTATGTATCGCATTAGGATTGGTTAGGAAAATTGCTTCGTTTGTTGTAGTGATTGCGGCTTGTGCTGAAATATAAGTGAGATATCTATGCAAATTGGAAATGATAAAGCAATAACACAAACTGTCACATAAACCTATTTGTATTGTATAGAAAAATGATTTTTGTCTTCACTAAACCGAAATTTGTAAAACTTTACGGTGTACGCAGTACGTGGTTACGCGTACGCGTAGGTACCTACATCGTACATTTGTTTTATGTTTTTAGCATTAATGTGGACGATTTTTGTTATTATTTCTTATTATTTACACATTTATCTTGATCAGTGCATAATAATTTATTAAAAATATGTGTAAAAAATTGATTTAACTCTAAAATTAAATATTTATATTAAATTAATGTAGATACAGGTTGGCAACCCTAATTTAGCGCAAGTGTTAACTAGGGTTGCGTTTGTATGAACAAATCAGCAAGTTAGCGACAAGTTGGCTAGTTTTAATGCCGGATGCCTTTGATGTTCAATATTATTGTTACAATTGCTTATATTATCTACATGTGAATAGTTTCAGTTTCATTTTCATATATGACGGTATAAGCTGTCCTATAGTCTATATTCGATTGTATCATAAATATTATAGGTACTCCTTAGTCTGTACATAGTCTATGTTAATTTATAAGTAAAACTATGATAATATTTCAGGCACCACTTATGATTTTTTTCGTGACTACATAAATAACGATCTTATAGCTTACCTATAGAAAAGTAAATAATAAGGATGAACCTACTCATGACAAAATTGATTTTGAAATTATTGGTGAATATATTATCACGTAGTTTACTATTGCCAATTACTAATTTGTGTGTTTGTCTATCAATCAGTACGTAACTAACATATAGGTGATATACGGATGTAGAACGGACTTTTGATTTTTAAACATATTATGTATTACATACCTATGCATAATATTTTAAATACCTAATATTATATGATATTTTTAAAATATGTCAGGCAAAAATTTATCTTAATTTTGTAGGTAAACACCTACATGAATTTCTCCTCCCTAAAGAAAACATTAAATTTATTGAAAAGTTTAAAAATACAAAGTAAACGATGATTCCAAATTTAATTAAATAGACAACTTTGTAATATAATATTGAATACCTAAAAAAGTTCAATTTGCTAGCGAATTACCATGGGAGAGGCTAGACTCAAATCGGTGTTGTTTTTTATTCCAGTAGTCAATTTCCTGTTTAATCCGCATTATATCCTGTCTAGCATAGTGCCTGTGATAGGGCTACCACTTCTTTATTTTAAATGTTCATATAAAATAAATTGATAAAATTATAAATTATAAAATCGAAAACATGTCCTTACTGTTTAACTGGCCTTAGATACCACAAATTTTATGTTATTAAATAAAAAGTAATGTATTAATATAAAAAGTTTCAAATAGGTATCTATTGACAAATTAGACTCGTAAGTCCCAACAGCTATGAAAGCTTCCTACTCTTTTAAAAGCTTTTCTATATTATTTCTGTAAAGTTGGCTAAATTTAACTGCCCAAGAGCCTTAAATTAAATTGTGGTGACACGTCATATTACGCCTTCAGAGGTAATTACTCGCTGGATATGACGTCTTTCTTACATGTTAATGTCCCATCATACGTATGACATTTAAAAGAGTAATATGAAATGCATATGAGGTACATCTTTTATGAGAATAAATAAATATATTTCAGGACAACTTTCACTCACGGCACGATCTGATCCCATACTAAGCTTTCGCTTGTGTTATGGAAACCAGATGGCTGATAAACATACATATATAATTTTAAATAAATACTTATATATATATAGATAATTAAAAGTTAAAACCCAGACAGAGCAAACATCTATGTTCATCACACAAATATTTGCCCTGGGTGGGAATCGAACCCACGACCTCTGACTTGGAAGGTAGGGCCAGGAAGGCACCAACCAAGCCAACCGGTCAGTCAAAAATTTCGTAGATAGGTACTAAGATTTGATTGTACTGTACGAATGAACTGCATTAATGGGTATGATATTTGTGACAGTGAGTGGCCTTAAGTTTCCATAACAGTAGCAATCAGTTTTGAGTGGGTACTTCACAATTTCATTGATAACTTATGCTTTTCATTTTTTAAATCTTCTCAGAAGACTTTACATCAAATTATACCGTTATTCAAAATAAAACTATATAGTTTATATTGTATACCTTGATTATGTAATAGGCAACCCTAGCGATCAACCACATTTATATAGTGTACCGGAAGTATGTCTTGTAAGAAAGCACTTTAGATTACATTCTTATATACATTTTTTGATAAACCTAGTAATCTACGTACTACATTTTTGAGGACCCTAATTTGTATTTGGACCAAGACGATTTTCGGCATGTTGTGTGTGATTACTAACAAGTTATGGATAAAAAAATAATGATATAATATCTGAAATTTTCATGTAATTATCACAATGAACTGGTAAATAGTAACAGTACCTAATTTATAATAATGTAATGAACTACGATTTACTACATCCTTTTTCACAGCTAGAGAATAAAGCTCGGTGTTACACATTCAAATTTTGTAACGTATTTAATCGTTAAAATCTATAACTAACTAGCGGTCCGCCCCGGCTTCGCCCGTGGTACCTACATGTTTAAACTATCCTATCTCTCAAGTTGGATCGAACTGCACATGGTGTGCGAATTTTATTATAATCGGTTAAGTGGTTTAGGAGTCCATTGAGGACAAACATTGTGACATGAGATTTATATACATATATATTAAGATAAGGTAAATGTACAATGATAAATTAATTTGTTATTAGCAAAAAGATTATTTAACCTCTGGTATATTTAAAAAAAGAACTTGTGTGCCGAGCACACGTCTCAAACTCGTCGCCTTACTCCATGACGTGACGGCATTGCCAAGAAGTCTCACTTCAAAACTTAAACAAAAGGCACTAACAATATTATGTTCTTGAGGTTTTCTTGAAAATGCAATTCGGGCATATGGATGTTTTACGACTTCATTACTTAGAAATCGTTCGGGGGTTTGGGGTGAACGCCTGCGGGGACACATGGAAAGAGATTTAATGGCCGGTGACGCATTTGCAGCCCAAGGGCTATGTGACTGAAAATTGTAAGGCAATGGCCTTTTAAATAGACGTTCCCGAAAATTATGGAAGTTCGTTTTATGCAGGGACGGTGGTAATCTTGTTGTGAAAAGATTTATTATCCTTTTAATATTATTATGTTGATTCTTTTCGAATACTGACCGATTGCCTTGGTTGGTAGTGGCCCTGCCTTCCAAGCCAGGTCGTGGGTTCGATTCCCACCCGGGGCAAATATTTGTGTGTTGAACATAGACGTTTGCTCTGTGTCTGGGTGTTAATTATCTATATTAGTATTTATATATATGTATATATAATTATATATACCTAATGTTTATCAGCCATCTGGTTTCCATAACACAAGCGAAAGCTTAGTATGGGATCAGATCATGCCGTGTGTGAAAATTGTCCTGAAATATTTATTTATTTATACTTATCAGCGAGCTATGTGAAAACATAAGTTGTTTTGATAACATTACAATGATGAGTGGCGGGTAGAACCTTACTCGGAAAAGTACTTATTATTTAATGATAAGTTTATGTTTAATTTACTGTATGAATAAACAAGCTTTATGCGAAATTAACAAAAACACTTCTTCCTTTCAGTAAGTATATTCTGCAAAGCACTTCCCAATTAATTACTCTCTGCAGATATTTTTACCCCACTAATTTTAACGTAATTGTTGGCATTATGCGAATTGATTGAAATTTACCGCCGAACGGATCGGATAATCGAATAAGCTTGGGACTAAATCAATTATAGAGAAGAATAGATATTATATAGGTCTAGGGATAGGTCATGGCCACTTAATGCAGGGTGTAATTGGGAACGTAAATCCTAGAGCTTTTAAATCAAACACCTAGTTAGGTAAATTGATCATTGTTTATTTATAAAAATATGTTTTGGTGGGACAGTTTCGGTGAAGGTGTCTCTTTGGTAGATAAAGATACGTCTTTGGCTATTAATCTTCAAAATTTTGAGAAAAGCTTTCTTTCTTCTTAATATCTTATATATAAAATTCTCGTGTCACAATGTTAGTCTGCATACTCCTCCGAAACGGGTGGACCGATTCTCATGAAATTTTCTGTGCATATCGGGTAAGTCTGAGAATCGGCCAACATCTATTTTTCATATATACCACGGGCGAAGCCGGGGCGGGCCGCTGGTATTATATAACATCTTCATGACCATACATTAAATTGATGTGTACTGTTTAAATATATTGAAGAAATAAAATTATTTCTGCAAAAATATACACAATAGTCGTTGTAAGAATGAAATATAAATATGATTTCAAAAGCTTATTTTCAATTGGAATAAAGTATTAGAAAAACTTTAAAAGTATTCTGTAAGTACGACTTCTTTATAAATCGCAACTTAACAACTTTTTCAAACTACACATAAAGTTCTTATTTATTGAAAGTTTTGAATTTTTGTATTTGTGTTTAATGAAGCTTAAATAATCGATGGAAAAAGTATTTTTCTAAACAAAAGTATTTAGCCGAATATTTATTTGTTTAAAATGTTTAGATTTTCAATCATTAAGTCCAAAAAGGAGTAGGTACCTAATTAATATTTTCTATATTAATGTCTTTATGCCTCCATACCTTTTAAATTAACATAATTTGATATAACGATAGTTAGCTGATCTCAGTCATATCTGTTTTAAATAACCAGAAAACAAATAAAAAAAACTCGATGATGAGTTCTTATTCAGCAAAATAATATCCTTATGAATGACTTTTAGTTCAACAATCATTAAATCAAAGAGGTATAAAAACTCGATCTGATATATTCAAAATTATGCATAGCTTTGGACTAACCGACACATAAAATTACATCACATTTACGCTGCTCTACGGAGTGGCAATTTTCGAAACAGTTTAAGCTTATTATTAGTGTCACGTTATTGGAAAACCCTCCGCGACGTTGAGTCTATGATTTATATGTTTACAACAAAGGAAATCTATGAAATGCGACAATTATTCAAATACAAGTCGGAATCTACACATGGCGCCGCCGCGATACTATGAATTTTAATCACGACTCGCCCATAATGCCCCTCGTGAATAAATATTTAGCTGCGTAATTACAGGTTTACGTGCCTCAAAATTCACAAAACCGGCCGGAATGTGCGTTCGAAACGATGACCCTTCTTCCACGCCTAGTTGATCGCCCCGCCGCGGAGCCTCCGAGTGCCGCGGCGATGCTAATTCGTCTATGATTAGTGGAGTTAAACAGGCAGTCATTAGATAGCCGATCCGCTCGCTGAATACCAAAAGCCGAGAATTAAAACGTAGCACTTTGCAAAGCGTTCGGGTTTCCCGCGTGTCGCCACCGCGCATGGCGGCCTGTCAAAAGGTCGACGACCCCCGCCGAGGTTACACTTTGCTAAAACACCCGCTCCATTCATAAAACCTTATTTAAATGAATCGTCATAATTATGTTTTTATTTTTGGCCGCGAGTACGAAAATGAGGAAAAAATAACGTTAATTGTTTCTTTTTGTGCGCCGTACTTGCGAAACGTTCTTATTGTTCGAGCTGATTATGATAAACATTTATGAAATACAAGATTTTTATAATGATTTTATAGGCTCGTTCTGTCATGGATTATGATTTGTATTGGCGTAATATGTATTTTGGAAACAATAAAATTCAAGAAATAACACAATTAAAAAACGCAATTAAATATTAAGCAGGTAAGAAAAATGTAAACGTTATTAATTTATGACTGGATAATATGAGTCTCACTTAAGCATGTTTATGGTACAACATTAGATAAACAATCGCGAATAAATTATTTTTAATGTTCATTATTAATGTAATATGCACAAAATATAATTAATAAAAGTCAAAAAGAAGAAAAACGATTTACAAAAGAACAACCATTAAATTAAACGAGGCAGGTCCTACTACTATTGTACAAAACAATAAATAAATACGAAATTGTTACGGATGTCTGTTTGTTTCTCTGTCGCGCAAAAAGTAGTTAACCGATACGTTTAAAATTTCGGCTTCAGGCCTAATCCAGGGCTTAGTTGCTTTAGTGCTGGGATACTTTAATCACAGACTAATAATAATATACTACGTATCTTTAATTAAATATAATATACTCGAACAACACAAGAAAACACTATGCGTACAATATCGTCAAATCAGTCAAGTAGATTTAGTTAATTGTAGATCTACATAATTGTTCGAACTAGCATATTTTACATTTCTCTACTGCGAGATTTATCACTAGTCACTACATAGTATAAAACAAAGTCGCTTTCTCTGTCCTTATGTCCTTATGTTTGCTTTAATCTTTAAAACTACGCAACGGATTTTGATAGATTTTATAGATAGAGTGATTCAAGAGGAAGGTTTAAGTATAAATAATTTATTACATTTTAGTCAAAGCGGGCGAAGCCGCGGACGGAATGCTAGTAAAAATAAAAACCGCATTTTAATTGGCAAGTTTATTGGTAACTAACAGATTTCGTAACGCAAAATTAACTATAGCCAATCTACAGCATAGGAATCTAGACCGGTGAAAGTAAGATAGTGTCGATAATCCTTATCATATGGGTGTAAGGTCCACAATAAAATGTATTGGTTTGATAATTGATAGAAATACTAGGAAATGTCTAACTGCATTTCATTTTACCGAAGCATATCGCGTTATAGTTTGGCATTTATCCATAGTTTAAGTTTTAACTGTGGTATATTGTAAACTGGCAGATAGGTAGACAAAAGTTTCCGTAAATCTAGACGAATGTGTAAAGCTGAAGAATTTGTTTGCTTGAAAGTGCTAAGCTCAGGAACTAATGGTCCGATTAAAAAAAAATTCAGTGATAGATAGCCAATTTATCCAGGAAGGGTAAAGGCCAACAGGGACGGAGGAATGCGGGTAAAACCGCGGGGCACAGCTTGTAAGTTGTACCACATGAATACCTTTAAAATTACATCTTTTGCATGATTGTAATTTTCAAATTACTGAAAGTCAATTTAATTTATTTATACTTTAGCTTTTGATGTAGCAGTTGAATGTACAGACGTTAAAAGCTACTTTTTGGATAAGCGATTGCTAATTAAAATTTGTCGACAATGTAAACAATCATGAAAAGCTTATTAAGTTCATCACTATTTGAAACTCGTTAATATAAATAATTGAAATAATAAATTGCGTTAGAACACGACAAACTCCAATCTACAAGAATTAGTTATACGTCAATGGAATGAATTGCATTTAAATATAACCTTATCTATATTTCCCTATTAAACAAGTGATTAGCGTAGACAATGCTAATTAACTTTAACATGTTCTATTTCCACCAAACATAGCAAGGAAATGTCTCGATTCGATAAGACTTTTCAGTTTTCATTAGTTCAAAACAATCATTCACAAACAATGGTACCATACACATACACATTTCTTTTACGCAGGGTTCAAAATAGATCAAAGTTCTCTCTTATTTATCTAATCTATGACAAACAAAATGTCATCGAACTCTTATTACATTAAAAAGTGTCTGCTCGTGACATTCGAATGCGAGTTTTTCTTCCAATTACAGATATTGATGAGAAAATTGCATCTCAAGAGGACCTTTACCTAAGGTCATCTGTCACAGATGAAAAAATATTGCTGTCATAGAATAATACGTAGATGTGTTATTGGAAAATTTTGTCCATCTATGCTACCTAAATTTGGAATTTCTTTCTAAAAAGTATTTCAATTTTATGTTTTATCTAAGTGAGTTAAATTGTTAATTGAAATTGACATGCTTAAAGAATAAATTTTTTCAAGGAATTGTGACTGACACATTTCTGCTTAATATAAATATAAATAAGCTTAATATAAATCGAAGAACAGATACGGCGTGAAAATAGAAAATACATACCTATAAATATTTTTCGAATTAAAAAACGACCTAACTACAAATTGCAAGTTGTTAAATCCTAGGTGAATGTTGAGTCCATAATTAATTCTGAATCTTATATGCCCACAATGGCACAATAGGCAGATGATGAACTAGTAAAGAAATTAATGGAGATATTTCAAAATCGATTAATCTATTTGAACGTACATTTTGATGTACCCAATTGGCTTTCTACTAGACATTATAAAACGAACAAAGTAGTGAATTTCGAAGAAATTTCGTTATGTTTCCTTCGGGTCAGGGAACTTTATAAAAAGCAAAATGGATGTGAAAGAGCAAAAGTTCTCAGAATTTGGACAATGCAGTTCTATGAAAAATTAGATTGGAGTTACTGCATTAGTGGGAAGTACGGAGTCATGCAGAACCAATTATATTGAGATGTCTTTGCTGGAGGAATTCTGTTATTGGTTTCTTTGGAATTTCTATGCTTCTGGACAGCACGATTTGGTCCTTTTTGAATTAGAAAGTTATTGTAGTTCAGTTGAGTGTGATTTGTCCAAGCTTTAAGGGGATAAAAATAAAAAAAATGCACTCATAAATTTCTACGCACCAATCCTTACAAACCTTCACAACTATAATACACACAGATAATACATAATACTATAGTACATCTTATCATAACATAAACTTGTAGTTCACAGTATCTTTGCTACTTCTATACATCAAAGTGTCGTTTGAAAAATCGTAAATTTGATATATCTTCACGCAAGAAACTTGTAAATACGAAACGCTCCATGTTACATTAACATTCTTGCTGACTATTTTTTTTCTATTTGCAAGAACGTTAATGGTATTTTATTATCATAATAAAGAGAACATATTTCAAATAACTATGACACTTACGTAAGTCTATATAATAGGAACTTATTAGAATACTTGTGGAGGAACAATTTCAACCCCACGGTATTTGTAAATTATGTATTGAGAGACAATGCACCTGGTGACAAAGGCTCCTGCACTAGGGCATTGAATGCCGTGCCTAGATCGCCACGCGTGAAATAATATAAGTGTTATTCATTATAGTGCAGGGACTAATTGCTAGCTGTCTTTTTGTTTAGATTTTATCTCCCTCCGCCCTCTATGGGCAGTTCTGTTTTGTCAGGAAGATTTTATCTAGCATAGGGTTTTAATAAGTTTTATGTAACAAAGTGGTGTAAGTGAAAATTAAAGCTTTGCTGAAATCTCTACTGCGTATTAGATGAAAGCTTTCGGTATTTTGATAGTTGTTAAAAAGCTCGTGTAATTTTCGACAAGTATTTAACCCAAAATATTTATCTTTGATAACTTTTATATTATGTTCCCTAACATTATTAAAACAAATGATAATAAAGTATAGAAATTATTAAATAGTCTATTCGCCGTATTTAATAATTTCTATATCATTCGAAAAATCTTACCACCTTCTCATAAAATGCCAAATGATACAACCTATTAAATTTAACCGAACGACCCTCAAGTGCATTCACCCTAGATAGGCTTTGCATGGCGCTGCGCAGGCGCAGGTATTTCCGGAGCGGGGCGCGCGAGGGGCGAGCCGTGTCGGGGCAGAGGGGCGGGGAGGGGGGCGTGGGAGCTTAGCGGAATGCCGATACTTCGGTATGCAACGGCTAGCTTAGGCAACTGCTTGTGGTCGGACGGTCACCGGCGGTTTGGCTATGGTTGTCTATGTGCTTGCATTTTTTGTAATTAGTCATGCGTCAAGTTATGTAGGTATTGTTGCAAATAGTTAAGTTGTAGGCTAATACATGACGGATGCGTTGGAATATTTCCGGTCAAATTGTAAAGATATTGGTGACTCATGTTTATGAGACCCATTAGGTATCATGTGTAAGGTATTGACTTCGATATCTTCTTGATATCATTGAGATACTAGATAGGAGCACGTTGTCTACTTTAATTCAATAAATAAAAGTTATTATATCAGTGCACCATGTCCTTTTTCTAGAAATAAATGTATTTTCTTTCTTTCTTTTTTCAATCTTTTGAAATCAATACAAACGAATCACTATACATTATACAAGTATGTTGATCGTCTTTAGAGTTTAGAACAAACGAAAACTTGAAATCAACTTGAAAGTAGATATCTAATAAAACATCCCTTTGTAAATTGACCACTCAAAAAACAAGAATACGACGCCGCACTATATAGGTCTTAGAATATTATCTAAATCTCTTAAAATAAACAGATTTATCTATATTCTAGAACAATCAAAGGTGTAGGGTGTCCGTAACGAAGCCGGTCGGCCCATTTGATGGCATAGCTCTGACACCCGACACTTCCTGCGAATGTCAACGCTTGTCACGGCGGGAACATTCTGTGCTGCAATGCGGTTCCGTAGATATTGGAGCTTTTAATGTGTGTGTTTTGTTTTACTGGTGATATACTCAAACATTTATTTATTCAATTAGACTTCTTATAGAAGCACTTTTGAATGGTCATGAGTCATGGTAGATTTATTTCTCATCAAGCGTCAGAAAAACTCAGATAAATGCTAGTTTTCTCGTGAACAGTGTTAATGACTGATAGTTTGATATGGAAAGAAGAAAACTATTAAAAGTACTATTCGTTATAAGAATGATAAGACTAGGATTTAAGTAATAATTAATTGTTGTACTCACATAGGTACCTGTAAGTTTTACATTACAGCCAGGAAAAATAACTTTTAAATTAGTACATATTTAGGGCCGATTTTTCAATGCTTGGATAAAACTTATTCGTCGAATAATGTATAAAACTACCATTGCTCGTATATTTGACAGTTTACATGACATTTTAATATTATCGTGTAATACTTTATTGGACGGCTATGTTTTATCCATGCATTGAAAAATCGGCCCTTATTGTAATAGTTCTGATAAGCGAATTTTGACCAATTTCTACAGATACTATTACTGCCCAGGAGATTTATTATTGAACACACAATCATTACAAATATAGAATAAATTCAATCAATAGCAGCATATTTCTCGCACCATGCACAGAACAAGAGATTGTTAAAATTATAAATTCTCTTAGAAATACAAACGCTGTAGGTTATGACTCAATAGCTACAAGCATACTGAAAGAATGTAAACACAGCTTTTCTTACGTATTGGCGAATTTAATTAATAAATCATTCTCGCAAGGCATCTTCCCTGAAATCCTGAAAGTATCTATTGTTAAACCATTTTACAAAAAAGGTAGCAAAACTGATATAAAAAATTACCGCCCGATTACACTTATATCCATTTTTTCAAAAATTCTGGAAAAAGCCATGAGTGCCAGACTGTTAAAATTTTTAAACAAATATAATATAATTAAAAAAGAACAAACAGGATTTCAAGCAAATAAATCTACTACATTGGCTACGTTCTATTTAATTGAGGAAGTAACGAGATGCATTAATAATAAAATTCCTGTTGCATCAATCTTCTTTGACATGTCAAAAGCTTTTGACTTTGTGGACCACAAACTACTTATATATAAATGTGAGAAGTATGGCATTAGAGGTCCTGCTCTTGAATGGATTCATGATTATTTGTTTCAGAGACAACAGAGTGTTGAAATAAATAAAATAAATACCAAGCTAGAGTTCACTACATACAAGTCCCCCTATTTACCTAATAGTTTCGGTGTGCCACAGGGCAGCATATTGGGGCCTTTATTATTTTTAATTTACATAAATGACCTACCTGACATTATGGACCAAAAGTGTATATTGTTTGCAGATGACATTTCAATAATTTATTCTGACGATCACAAAGAGATAAATTATAACATGACAATTAATAAAAATTTAGAATTAGTATTGACATGGTTTAATGATAATAATCTATCGGCTAATATGACTAAAACAAAATTTATTCAATTTTCGAATTATAAAGCTCGACACACACCGCTTAATGTAACGGACAAATTCCATACCATCGAACCAACACATTACATAAAGTTCCTAGGGTTAAATGTAGATCAAAATTGCAACTGGAAAGCTCATTGTGACATGATTACTGGAAAAATAAATAAGAAAAACAGTGTCCTTTAATGCTGCGCTTACCGCATATTACGGATACGTTACATCTGTGATACGGTATGGAATTATATTCTGGGGCAACTCGACGGACGTGACAAATGTATTCTTGGCACAGAAGAGGTGCATAAGGGCTTTGTGCAATATTGGTCCCTTAGAATCTTGTCGACCATTATTCAAAAAGCACCATATTTTAACACTAACGGGTCTATACATTTTGGAAATATGTTTATTTGTCAAAAAACACGGTGAACTTTTTAAAAACATGAAAGATAACTCTAGATTGGGACTAAGAGATCCTACACGTCTTATGATGCCTAACTGCCGTTCAGCACTCTACCAAAAGAATGCCAGTGTGATGTGTATAAGGATATTTAACCATATACCAAAGCATATAAGGGAACTGCCAAAAAATTTAATGCACAAAAAATTAAAATCGTGGCTTATAAATCACTGTCTCTATTCCTTAAACGAATTTTTTAGATTATAATTCCAGAATTTTGTAATGGAGAAAATAATAACGTTAAGAATCAATTATATTGTAATAATCAAATTGTACTAATAAATAAAATTGTAATATTGCTGTATTATAATGTACTTATATCTATAATAATAATAACCTAACTTAAATATTTGTATGCCAATTTGTTGGCGAATTGTGTGGATGTGAAATTTATTATATAACAACTTTGTAACCACAATTCTTACAAATAAATTATCATTTCATTTCATTTCATTTCATTTCATTTCATTTCATTTCATTTCATTTCACAAATATACCTATGCGTATACGCATGTGCACTCAATTCCATCAATATTATAGTCCGATAGTGTGGCTCTGAAAGAATAAGAATTTTAATAATAGTGCTTGGTAAAACTATAAAAATATCTAAATGTTTGTAACATCTGAATTACGTCACTTTAAATAAAGTTATAAACCGATTCGGAAAATACTTATTAAATACCAGTTAATAAGTGGTTTAATAATAAAATTATAGCATAAGCTGAGTGGCCTATTCGTTTAATTACAATTATAATTTTATAGCTTGTTTTTCTTAGTTTTTTTTTATATTTTATAGCGGTGTTGATGCTAGTTGAATGTCAAAAATTAATATCCAGGGTAACGACCGCAATTGTCTAAAATCTAAATGCATTATGCACTATACCTACTGAAAAATAAAAGCAGATTCTTATATTTTTCCTCAATAAATAAAAATGTTTAAAACATCTGGAAATCATGGCCACTGGTAGACATATCTGTTGACACTAATAAAATAAATAATTTGGAAAATCCAAAAGTGCACGCCTCATAATTTTTTTTTAATAAATATTTATTAATTATTATTTTTGTTTATTTAATAACAATTAAACCACATCGAATCAGACCCTGAAAAATGAAAGGGTTCTATTCCTGAGCATACTCAAGCGTAAGAGAAAAAAAAAGACTCGATTAGTAAAGTATTTCGGTCGCTATCGTGTTAACAAGAAAAAGGATCCGCACATACAGACACACGGACGTCCAAGACAGAACTTTTTTAAACTGTTTTTTAACTAGTTTAAATAACAAAAATGACATCAAAAATATCATGAACGTTAAAAATAGTGTTTTTTCTTAATATGTGTGTGTATGTATTATCTTACAAGTGCAATGTATGATACATAAAGACATTTTAAGTTTGAAAAATCAGATGTTTTGCGCGAAGTGACAGTAGTACCCACCTCAACGCTTCGCTTATGAGGCGTGCAATAGAACTAAATGAATATACAAGAGTAAACGTATTAGAAAATTATTTCTGATAAGAAGTAAAATTATAACATCAATACGCAAATTTAATAAGAATTTAAAAAATGTACAGCGTAATTACCAGTAAGTTTCTTGTCTCCGTCCTTCTTACGACTTCAGTAAATAGGTATTCAGTAGAGATGGGCCGAATATTCGTTTTATATTCGGTATTCGGCCGAATATTCGGCTGAATCACCTGTTTGGCACAGTGATACTCAAAGCTTTTACTGTTAAGACCCTGTATTATCATGATTTGAGTGTACAGTGTAATGAGGTAAGTATTTTACTTAGCTTTACGTAGCTTTCTAATTTTGTCGTCACTGAAGCTTTATTTACAATTAAAGTAGGTTGGTAAAAAGATAACAACATAATGCAAAATATAGGTATCTAGCTGTACCGAATATTCGGTTCGGTAAAAGTTATACCGAATATTCGGCCGAATATTCGAATACGGTGAAACCCATGTTCGGCCCATCTATTCAGACAAAAAAATTGAAAAATTAAATGAAAATTTTCAATGAACACAAGTACATTTATACGAAACTAATGAACGATAAGTGTTTGTTAATTATTGCCGAAGATGGCAGATGTTTTCCACCTGCCAAGATTTATAGGCTGTTAACCTTTCTATATGTTTTGCGTGCGGCTCCGCTCATTACGCGCGGGAATTGTAAATGTTACACTTAATGATATTAATTTGTTTTGAAGGTCGAGGGAAACGTGGAGTTCAATTTTATTACCAATTTTATACAATTATCTTGACGCTTTGGAATTATTTGTTCTTACAGTGTATTGTACTTTGTGTTGGATAATATGTTGTACATAGCTTTCCGCCCGCGGCTTCGCCCGCATTTTCAAAGATAAACCCGCATAGTTCCCGTTCCCGTGGGATTTCCGGGATAAAACCTATCCTATGTGTAAATACCAAGTTACCCTCTATATGTGTGCTAAATTTCATTGTAATCGGTTCAGTAGTTTTTACGTGAAAGAGTAACAAACATCCATACAAACTTTCACATTTATAATATTAATAGGATAAGGATGTATCCGTGTGCCGCCTCATGAATTTTAATTTGTTAATATTTATCATGTTTTTATAGTTGTTCTGCTTTTAGGAGGAAGGCAGGAGCGAATATAGTTATAGTTTAGCCATATTCTGCTATATTATCCTAATATATCAAGGCCTAAACTTATTAGGATAATTCGTTGCTCAGACTGCATTTGAAAACTGTCAAGCTTCAGCATAGATAGGTAAAGCTCCAGTCACACAGACAGCAGACTATTGCATTTATCATATGTTATGAGTATGACCCCCAAATGTTTAACCCGTTTGGGAGATACGCTGGTATAGACATACACAAAAGCAAGCAAAAGCAGCAACAGCTGGTTTAAACATTGTATCGTGGGGTTAAAAAATAATATTAGCTTATGCTGGCCATACACCATACTTCTTATTGTTCAATCGGCATGACGCTGCAGCTTGATCCAATCTGCAGTTTGTCCATAGAGACCACACACACAACGTTTGAATTGTCCAATCGGCAGCAACGTTCAGTTGAAGCCATGGCGTCACCGGTGACAGACGACGATGTTTTAGCCGTTTTGGGCGTTTTACTCGTAAAAATGAAACAAAAAAAGGATTATATACCGGGAAGATTGTTGTTATATATATGTACCTATTTAATGAGAAGTACCCAATGTGTTAAGTAATCTGGTACTTCATCTATCTCCCAAACAAATCTTATTCAAATCCGTAACCGTTGACATCTAAACATCCATATACTTTCATATTTATCGACCAAGCGAGCGAAGCGCCTATGCTTCAGCTTGGACGAAAAATGACCGAAAATTGACCAGACTGAAGTGACGATCGCATACCGCCATACACGGTCCAATCGACATGATCCAATCGCCATGATCAAGCCAAAAGAATCGAAATTCGATTGTTCCGTCAAGTATAACTATCATGCCAAATAATGCCAATCCACTCCCACACATGGTCAGTTCTAACTGATCCAATCGGTAGCGTCATGCCGAATGGACGATAGGAAGTATGGTGTATGGCCAGCATTAGGTTGCTAACGGCAATTTCCTTGTTCTCCTGTTATCCCGCCCTTTAAATGTTATGACTTCCAATAATAATGAACTGGATAGCTGTTTTGAGTTTCCTTACTGTATTGAAATTTGTTTTCCAATTAATTTCCAACCTACCCAAGATACACGATTGTCAAAATTATGATAATTAATTGAATTAATGTCGGAATTGGGATGGAATAACGTTCAACGTTGTTGTTTTGTAATGTTTATTAAGAAAGGAACACGTGGATAAAGTCTAATTTTCTCGATGATAACTCAAACTCTATTCAAGATCGATGCTATGGCAAAAACGGAAAACCTTGTGAGTTGGTGAAAGTATAAAATTCAAAATGTACGTATTCAATGACGTTCTTCAAAAAATAACACACGATAATATTTCTACAAAAACTACGGTCTATCGTAACGAGTTTTTAGTTAAATTCACGAGTTTTGAGGTAACTGCGGAAGTGTACGAAATTGCGTCTTATTATATTTGTATAGAGTGCATATTGGATTGTAGTGGATAATGTACCGAGTACAGAGTACTAGATGTACTATGAAGTAAATTGTGTAAAATAAATATTTAGTCAAGTGGAGACGCGCGCCGTTGTATGGCAGACGTAGTTTGTCAATATATATGTATGTGTGGAGTATTATTTTTATAAACAACATATTTGGGAAATACGAGATTGTTTGGATCTAGTGTTATTATAGGGTTCTAAATGTGTGTGTAAATTCTTAGATGATATGCTGTTTGTGGTATTTAATGTATATTTAAGAGAATAATATAAGAAAATTTCGTTTTATTACAGACTAGCTTACCGCCCGCGGCTTCACCCGCTTTGTCTAAAACCTAATTAATTATAAACTAATACCTTCCTCTTGAATCACTTTATCTATAAAAAAAAACCACATCAAAATCCGTTGCGTAGTTTTAAAGATATACATACAAAGGGACATAGGGACAGAGAAAGCGACTTTGTTTTATACTACGTAGTGATACCATGTTCATATTATTTGTAGGGGAAAACCCAAGGATTACTTTATGTGTGAAGTAACTATAGAATGTTAAATGTGCTAATAATTATGAAAATTAAAATGTTATGCATGAATTGGCACAAATGTATTGTCATAATTCATTGAGATAATATTAATAGGAGACGACACCGCCTACATCACTTATGTTCCACTCAACATACGTCATGTGACGTATGTTGAGCGGTATTTTTTAATGGTTTTAAAGTGAAACGCATCAAACATGCCTTCGTGTGTGTTACGATATTGCACAAATAATACAAATAATACGGAAAAGTGCAAAGGAATAACTTTCATCGTTAAGTACCTAACTAAATAATAATTTTTAAAACTTAGTTAGAGCAAAAAAATGGCGCACAGATTTTGTTCGTGGTGTCTCCTCCATACGTAGTAATATTATCTCAATGTCATAATTTTGAATAGATAAAGCTTTTAATACCCGACCCACAATTCAATTATTTCTAAAGTTTTTTATCGTTGAGTCTAAAACAGAAAAACAAACACATTTAAATATTTAAATAACACAATAAAGGTTCAGTTGGAAATGAAATAACTGTCAAAAATAAGCCGTTACATCCCTAACAGGGATAATTGGTCCAACATTAACATACAATAGTCGGTCTATCGAATCGCTAAAACCACCCCATGAAGTGTTTAGTCATTACGGGTTCACGGGCAGATACCTCGCCGGTATTCAGACAAAAACGTTATGTTGCTGGTAATGCGTGACGAACCGACGGTGATTACTTTTTAATATTATTGTCTTCTCACGGTGCGGTAACTTAGGTAGATTCTGTAGTACTGAATTTGTGAAAGAACAAGGTTTTTTATATAAGGATAGTTTGTTATATATATATATACATGACCATATTTGTAGCAGGTAGTTGCACACTGCAATAATATCAAAATTACGATGAATTGAGAATCTCCTTCTTTATCTGCAGTCGGTCATTTACCGACTTAAGGGATATGATGACCTTGATATGACATAAAACGAGAATGTTTATTTGTTATAATAAATAAGTCAGAAGGTGCAGGCAACACTGATTAATTTTACTCGAAAATTAAAATTAATTTGAAGCTCTACATAAGTTCTTACATCAAGGCTGTACTAACGATAGTTACTAGTTATTATTCTGTGGCTTTACCAAATTAAGATGTGCCAAATATTTTCTAAAAGTGCGATAGTATGAAAAATTATAACAAAACCGTTCTTTATATCCAGTTGAAAAGTTTTAAAAATAATGGAACCACAAAAATGTATAAAAAGTAAAAACATAATCATAACGAGAAGTCTTTATAATGTTTGAGGTGAATGAAATGCGACGTAATTTGAAACTGTTGTTACTTTTTGTCTATTATCTAAACTAGGTCTTTAACAAATGGCCTAGTTTCTAGAAAAAAACGCTATTTACTTTATATCTGAAGGATTTGATTTGATTGATTTGATCGGATGGGAATAAATAGAATATTAAAGGCTTGATTTCGTCGACGACACAGTTAATAATAACTGTTACTATTTGAATTAATTAATTGCTTACTAATAAATATACATAGAAAATTAAATATTCTGTTTGATGAACAACATGTTTTGATATTGTTAATTCAATTTGATTTATAAGACTGAATAAAATAGTGTTATCTATTAATAATTATTTCAGTAACTTAACAAAATTATATAAGGATTGGCTGAAAGTCAGTGCTTGTTGAACGTAAAGGCATTTGCTGAATTTAGTTTGAACTTTGAAGCTTAATTATAGAGCAGGCTCCAAGGAGATGTTCGTTTGCAAAAATAGCGGACCTAAATCTGACTTCTGATATATATTGTATAGATCCCAGACATCCTATAGACAGATGTTGCCAACCAGTTTTGTAGTCCCCCTCCCTGCACCCCGGTAATGAAATATGGCATACAAAGAAAAAAATAAAAATTTCCAAAACATGCCGTGTGGGGTATCAAATGAAAGAGCTTATTGAGTAGATCACGAATATATAGCATACTATAACATTTCTTACACTTTCTCTAAGATTTTTTAGAAAATTTACGAAAATGCTCCATTTTTGAGTTAACTTTAAACCACTATAGATTGAAAAATCATGAATATATTTTTTAAATTATTATTTTAAATAATTAACAATAGTCCATTGTTTACGATTCAATAGTTCGAAATAAGTGAGCTATATGTATGTGGTGGATTTAACCACACAAAATGTTTTAAATTGCAAGGCGCAACTTTCACTGAAATTACCGATTTGAAATCTAATCACACAGAGGCTGATTCAAGAATGTTCTGCCATATTGCAGAGATAATTATTCTAAGCCCTGACACCGATATTTTTGTATTAGACCTTTATTTCTGGCATATTCTTGAAAATATACTCGCCATCTTTAAATGCTCCCCCCACTCCCCCATGCAACTATTTCACTGTACGAACTATTGAATCGTAAACAATGGACTATTGTTAATTATTTAAAATAATAATTTAAAAAATATATTCATGAGTTTTCAATCTATAGTGGTTTAAAGTTAACTCAAAAATGGAGCATTTTCGTAAATTTTCTAAAAAATCTTAGAGAAAGTGTAAGAAATGTTATAGTATGCAATATATTCGTGATCTACTCAATAAGCTCTTTCATTTGATACCCCACACGACATGTTTTGGAAATTTTTATTTTTTTCTTTGTATGCCATATTTAATTACCGAGGTGCGGGGAGGGGGACCACAAAACTGGTTGGCAACATCTGTCTATAGGATGTCTGGGATCTATACAATATATATCAGAAGTCAGATTTAGGTCCGCTATTTTTGCAAACGAAACTCCACTGAGAGTCCGGTCTATTAGTAACACATTTAATTTTACAATTTGACCTTTATGTAGTAATAGTAATATTTATATGATTTCATATTTTATTAAACGTGTCCTAGTTAATTGAGACAGTGAATTCGTTAAATATTATTTTAAACGATGTGGCTGGATTATTCAGGCAGATAATTAAGGGGTGCTTTCTAAAGGCTGTTTGGCTTGCTAGTTGGCTGCGACGCATATACACATTTATCTCGACACTGTGCGTGTGCGTTTCTGTGTGTGTGTGTAGTTAAAAAGTACTCTATTAATAATTGACTAACCGAAAAAAATCGAATAGCCCTTAACTAATTGTATCGTTTAATTACCGGTTTATTACTTAACACCTGAGTTTTTTTAAAAAGGTTTTAACACCTAGATGTGCGTTGTGGCAATCGATTCGCGCCGACCGATTCGTATCCACGTTGGTCCTATTTCACGCAAAGACCGATAAATCGTAATAACTCAATATTTTTTTATCAACGAAACCTTGGCACGTTGAGGATAATGGCCGAAGGTAGTAATGGGTTTTAGTGGCACCTACTTAGAGCTTAATAGTATGAGAATTGTCAGCGAGTGTTTCTTTTTAGTTTTTCAAAAGTAAATTTTAAAAGACATTGCTTGCTTGTAGTGTTTGTGAAAATGTCTTCAGAAAATATGTCCGTAATTGGACTTCGCATGATAGACAGACTTTTTTCTACAATTATAACTTTGTTTTAATTACTGTATATAATTTCATATCATATCAACGTTTTACAAAAAGCTGTTATTTTGACATCATAAACAGACACATAAATATTATTTATACGCAATATCAAACGAATTTCACACTCGTTAATTACTTTTTGCACGCGTTTTTCTCTGAATTAATGTTTTTCGAAAACATTTCTGTATTTTTAAGTCGTCGGTGGGATAATACGTGAAAGAAATTAAAAGAAATGTTTACTATAAAAATAACTGGCAAAAACAAAATGGCGTAATTACCTGGCCAATTAGTATCAGACTTGTTTAATGTTGGTATTGACATTTAAGGGGATTTTTAGAGCGTCGCGTGCCGGGGGTGACAGGGTTCGATGGCCGGGCTACCCTAGGCTTGCCTAGCTTGCACATACACTAAGAGATACCTACTAACTTTGAACCTGGAATTAAATAGTGGAGAAATGTTGGAAATTTAAATTGAAAAATTTACCACATGGTTAAGGATCGGAATGGGGCAGGGTTTCCGTATCATTTATATCACTGTTCATATAGGATTACGTGTGTTAGGCGTTATTTAAGTTTCAAGTATATTTACAGAATAATTGCGCATTTATTAGGTGTATGTTAAGTGTTAAAGTATTCTATTGTCTCGTGGACCGCCTACACTTTATTAACACTTCGTGAAAAAGTCTTATAGAAGAAACCTAGGTATTGCTTATATCTGCACCATTTATATGCAATGTCTAAATATTTTGAAGATGAAAAAGTAAACATTTCAATCACTTTCGTATGTGGATTGACAATGGCTTTACAGTGAAATCAAATGAGTAGATTGGATCTAAGTTTTCCTCAGGAAGTGCATTTTCAAAAGCCTAGTCGTATTTTACTTACATAATTATAAACGTAAAATTTTGTGAAAATAGGTGAATGTTTGTGGCTCTATCACGCATAAACGACGGATCTGAATGAAATATGCTACAGAGATACAAGAGACATAATATTATAGTCTGATTTATTTTATTAGATACTTT
This sequence comes from Colias philodice, assembly GCF_061535455.1. Classification (NCBI taxonomy): domain Eukaryota; kingdom Metazoa; phylum Arthropoda; class Insecta; order Lepidoptera; family Pieridae; genus Colias; species Colias philodice. The sequence goes on from NC_143090.1 coordinate 710,730, forward strand.
TTAACCGTGTTTTGCAAATGAAGCTTCATTTACTAGTTCCAGTAGGTATATTAAAAGTTCGTCATCTCTCAGTCTAGGCACTTCTGTGACGACAGCTACACTTGTTCCTAGGGAGGCTGCGTCTGTTTCCGATACTGTATCGTTGCTGTTAATTCTATTATGGCATCCTTTTACATGTGGGATAGTAGAGACGTTTAGAAATTAAACGCTGAAGTCGGTAGATGAATAGATAGGTTAAAAGTGATTTGCTTTTATTTATGTATGGATTAGAGCGGTTTTTAAATTGGTTAAAATGTTTTGTTTAATCTTTACTAATACTAATATTATAAAGTTGAAAAGTTTGTTTGAAAAAAGTCTTAAAGGCTATCTAAATAGCCCATTTATCGAGGAAGGCTATAGGCTATATATATTATATCATCTCGCTAAGACCAACAGGAGCGAAGCACTGCGGGTAAAACCGCGGAGCGCAGCTAGTCAAGTATAATATTAGTGAATTTAAATGAGAACACAAAGGATTTGTGATTTTTATGAATGTAGTATGGGAAGTGTCTAAACTCTAAACATACGTTGTACTTGTTACATAATTTATGGGAACAAAATAAAAAACATAATAATTATTAATTAAACATGCCGAATACACACGTGTTTACATTTTTTTTATTGGGTAATAAAAGAGCCTTAAGACATTTTATAATTTTAAGATTAATGAGCCGAACAGACAAGGTCTTATTAAATACATTAAATAATAATTATTCACAATTAATGGTTTATATTGATTGTCATAAAATAAAAATCTATTTAAGGTAACACTTATCTAGTAATATAAACCTGTATATGACTCATATATTTATTAAGAGTCGTTAAAACGACATAAAAATTGAAAAAAAAAATAATGTTATGATGAATTTGAATTGAATTAATTCTTATAACGCACAAAATTTAGTTTGCTACATAACATGTGTACTGACTCAATATAATATTAATACTAATGCTAAGACCCAGCTTTATCCTGGTCGAATCACGAATGAAATACTTATGTTTTGAAGTGAAACTTCTTTAGGAGCGTGTAGAGTATAATTTCAGGGTCGCGTCATGGCAATACCGTCACGTCATATAGCGACGATCTTGGTATCTTTGAATCTTGCCAGAGAAGTTTCACTTCTGACACCTGTGCTCGGCACACGCGCTCTTTATTTTTGATGTGGGTATATATGAGTATACGTAAGGTTTAAAATTCTTAACTCTACGTACCTATACATCTATACGTTTGTTTGTTTGTTTGAACGAACTAATCTCGGGAACTACTGGTCCGATTTGAAAAATTCTTTCGGTGTTAGATAGCCCATTTATCGAGGAAGGTTATAGGCTATATTTCATCACGCTACGGGCAACAGGAGTGGAGCCACGGGGGTGAAACCGCGCGGAGCAAGGTTATAAAATAAACCCTTAATTTTATTGCCTTTCAAGACTAGTGGCTTTTATAGTAGTAAGAAATAAGATGTTATATGAATATAAATTTGTTACTTAGTTGCATGTTAATAGGAAATCATAGTATATCTCTCCCGATAATTGCAATACGTAGGGTGATGAGGTTAGAGCTGGTTGGCTCACAATTTGTATTGGCCTGGCGACGGGCAGCCGCTGATGGGGTCACGGAAGAATTCTACCATACCCGTGGCCCCGTCGTTGATGCGGCTGGACGGAACACAGTGGGGTTTTGGTCGGTAGGAATCCGACATAACCCACGGCCCCTTCCCCGGAGGCCGTGGGTATCTATGCAAGATTTCCCCACTTAAAAAAAAAGGGTGCGACTTTTATAGTCGATTGTAAAGGATAAGTAGTGTTTCTAAAGTTATTTGAATTTGTGTTGATTAACTTAAAATAATAATTAAGAGACATAATCTACTTCGTAAAGATGTAGTCAGCTTTCTAATTTTTAAAATCCATGAAGCGTTTTTGTTTTAAATACAAAAAATATTCCCTCTTTTTAATATGTATTAGCTTTGACGTAAAAGTATTTAAAAACATTTAGTTTTTAATAACTATAATCGTCCTCACCCTACCACAAGTACACAGGCCTCCTACGAAGGCCTCTATAAGCCATTAGTCATTACTCATTACACCTAGCTTAGTACAGATAGTATTTATGTCGTTCAACATAATATTTTGTTTCTTGACCATCACTGATAAGAGTAATTATTATTATACTAGGTTTCCGCCCGCGGCTTCGCCCGCGCAGTCAAATAAAAACCCGCATAGTTTCCGTTCCCGTGGGATTTCCGGGATTGCGTCATTTTCCCGGGATAAAAAGTAGCCTATGTCCTTTCTCGGATATCAAAATATCTCCATACCAAATTTCGTGAAAATTGGTTCAGTAGTTTAGGCGTGATTGAGTAACAGACAGACAGAGTTACTTTCGCATTTATAATATTAAATAAATATAGTATGGGATGGATAATAAACTAAAAAGATTTTTTATTCCTGTTAATTTTTACTATGAATAGTAAGCATTTTTCCACCAATAAATTGAAAAATCGATAACATTTTTTAACTCCTCCCAAAGTTTTTAGAAGTTAAGCCTTCGGAATGTTCTTCCAAACAGCTTTTTGAAGTTAAGCCTTCGAAGCTTCACTTAATTATTAGCGCATATAAATTTATATACTTTGTAAACCGCTGATTTAGTTCTGCCAGAACTCAGAACCCCCCGGAAGACCCCTCGAGCCTCCTTGACGCTTCCGCTTTGAATATTGCATGAGGCGCCTTTGAGAACGCCGCGGCCGCTCGTGTTATTACATTTATTAACTTATTTAATAGGTTTCGTAATTAATAGAGGTTATTGTTCAATGTTGACTAGACTATAGAGACCAAGTTGTCCGTTGAAATTGGTTAAAAGTATTCAAGAACATATTGTCATGACAATTGATATTAAAAATCGTATGAAATTTGTGTGTGAAGTTACATTTGGATGGTAAAATAATAGGATAGTTTTGTTGTGGATACGGAGCCTAAACTGATTTTGTTACACAGTTTTTAGCCTTATCGAGGTAGAGCCTTATATATAATTATATTGAACGAAGGCGGAGGGATAGGATAGTTCGACATTTACACTAATAATACCATTTCAGTTTTATATAATTAATATGTAACAGTATCTATGTGTTTGGTCAATATGTTTGTATTAGAAGCAAGAAACAACTAATGATTTACACGTGTTTATAATTAACTAGCTTTCCGCCCGCGGCTTCGCCTGCTTTGTCTAAAACATAATAAATTATATACTAAAACCTTCCTCTTGAATCACTCTATCTATTAAAAAAAACCGCATCAAAATCCGTTGCGTAGTTTTAAAGATTTAAGCATACATAGGGACATAGGGACAGAGAAAGCGACTTTATTTTATACTATGTAGTGATGATAGTGATGTTGTTGTTTTGGGTATTATTCTTATGCTTATTATGATGAGATGGCTTACGAGTAGGAATTATAATAAGATGTTCTACTACAGTTTAATGAAGTAATAACTTGTATATAATATTGTTATATTAATACAAATTCTATATAAAAGACAAATAAATCAAAAGGCGTAAGCGTTTATTAGGATTGAAATTTCCAGCTCCGAAGATATTTCTATTATTTAATAATATTTAATCAAAGTATAGCTTAAAGAATCAACACCTACGTAACAATAAAATATTGAAAATTATTAACTAGTTACGCCTTTTCATCTGGGTGGATATTTTTGAAACAAATTCAACTAACCTACTAAATAAAACCTACTAAATTCAACTAAACTACTATCTTTCAGCCGATCTTGAATTATAAGTGAAACTATTTATTCTCTTCTCTCTTCGACTCTTTTTTATCTAGGTATAGATAGAGACAAAATAAGTGTAATGATAAGGAAGCTGTAGTGTCATTCTAGAAAGAGTGTGTAAAAAAGAAATGAAATGTTGACACAGATTATACAAATATTTTTGAGTAACTTAAATACTAAAGTCTATCTCAATCTAGTTCAGTCGAACACTATTAGGTACAAAAGTGATTTAACTGCAACAAACGTGTCCAACCTACACATTCCGATCAATTACTCATATTTACTATGTTAATCAAAATAAATGATATTCAAATGTAATCTATGAGCATTGCATGCGTGCGCGCACGATTGTAATGGAAAATGCGCTTCCCAGAGCAGGCGCCGGCGCTTGTTATTGGCTATCGATTTGCCAATCGGAATACGGGGGAATAATTAAAAAGTTACCCGACCATGACGATAAGCGGAGTTAGCTGCGGACTGTGATTGGATGGGTGGCACATGTCATGTAGATTATTTGCTTGTAGGATTACGTTATTGAGCTGTTCTGGAGCTTGATGCTTCGTATGTCAAACAAAATTAAAAATATAGACACTTGAAAGTATATTTCAAAGGATATGGAGTATCTTGCCGGTTCTTCTCCGTAGATACTGCTTTCCGAATCGGTGGTATACTACCCATTGAGCCCCGAACGGCCCGATCGGGCCACGACACAATAGATTTTCTATTGTGTCTGTGATTCCGGGGCCTGAGTTATATGTTAAAATATGTAATGACGTTTCAAAAGTGCTTCTAGAAGAAGTCTAATTGAATAAATAAATGTTTGAGTTTGAAAGAATTATCAGAAAAAAGAAGTTTAATTTTGTTTTTGAATTATGGTTCAACGTTCAATCTTGGTGCAAAGATTTGTTGTGATTGTTTCCTAAAACAACACGGTTTGGGTTGGATAACAAATAAAACTTTAAATTAGGACAGCTGTTAAAGGGATCAGCTCCTAATACTGATTACTACTATAATATGTAAACATCTAGTTAATCTTTTTGATCACTTTTGCACGCCTCATAAGCGAAGCGTTGAGGTGGGTACTACTGTCACTTCGCGCAAAACATCTGATTTTTCAAACTTAAAATGTCTTTATGTATCATACATTGCACTTGTAAGATAATACATACACACACATATTAAGAAAAAACACTATTTTTAACGTTCATGATATTTTTGATGTCATTTTTGTTATTTAAACTAGTTAAAAAACAGTTTAAAAAAGTTCTGTCTTGGACGTCCGTGTGTCTGTATGTGCGGATCCTTTTTCTTGTTAACACGATAGCGACCGAAATACTTTACTAATCGAGTCTTTTTTTCTCTCTTACGCTTGAGTATGCTCAGGAATAGAACCCTTTCATTTTTCAGGGTCTGATTCGATGTGGTTTAATTGTTATTAAATAAACAAAAATAATAATTAATAAATATTTATTAAAAAAAATTATGAGGCGTGCACTTTTGGATTTTCCAAATTTTTTTTTAAATTATATATCAAACATATAATTGTGGCGTAGGTGCTTTAAAAAGGTATGAATTAGAATTCAAATCTTTCCAATCTTGTTAAAGCATTCGTTTTCATGCTAAATAAAATTTCCAAAAATTAAAAACAAGATATAAAATAGTATATTTTAATGTCATCAATAGGTACTAGTACATATTATACTTAACATGAGTGAAATTCGGTTATTTTTGTGGAATTAATAAAATAAAAGACGTGTGGCACTCGGGGACTGCCGCGGTAAAGCTATTGCATAGCATGCCTTCAAGCCACACCTCCGTGTCCGTCGGAGTGGGGAGCGTGAGGTTTTTTCGTTACGGAATTTTTCGATTCGATCCTCGCGCTCAAGGCCCGCGATAGAAGCTATGCAATAGCTTAATAAATCATAATGTGTCACCATTATTAACTAAGAAAACAATATCAGGGTGCAATTAGCCTTTTTGAAAATAAAACAAAGCCGCATAAAGGTTTCGCATGTCACTCACGTCACGGCGAGGAAACGGAAGTTCCTATGCATCGGCTAGTTTATGCTGCGCACGAGTGGACTAGTTCTAGGAACTGTAGCAGACAGGACGCAGGATTTACGTAACATTTCCAATTTAGGCAAAGTTGAGTTTTGATAAAGAGACTATTTGAAAAAAAAATGTTGTGTGGTTTTATGAAACCACGGTAAAAGTGAAACTGTTCGAACGGTTCCGAACACTGCTTTGTGTAGCGCATGTCGCGTGACGGTCGGCTGCCGAGTAGGTATACCTACTCGGCAGCCGCGATACACGCGACATGCGCTACACAGACCAAAAAGTTTGAGACGATGTTATAAAAGTTTCACTTTAAAAAAAAGACCTTGTAAGTAGATCGAAATTATATTAAAACAAGCTGTGCCCCGCGGTTTTACCCGCAGTGATCCGCGGTTGAATAATTTTTAAAATCGGATCTTCCTAGTTCCTGAGATTAGCGCGTTCAAACAAACAGACAATCTCTTCAGCTTTATAATATTAATTAAATAATTAAATTATAGTAAGACAGTATTAAATTAGCAAGGTTAAAGACTAAAGTATCTATTTGCATTTTCATTCAATGCGAATGCTAGAATATTTCTCGCCTTAAGATTCTTTAGATATGTGCAAAGGACATATTGTAATTTGTAAATGAGAAATTTCAATATCACATAGTACTAATCACTACATAGGATAAAACAAAGTAGCTTTCTCTGTCCCTATGTCCCTATGTATATTTAAATCTTTAAAACTACGCAACGGATTTTGATGCGGTTTTTTTTAATAGATAGAGTGATTCAAGAGGAAGGTTTTAGTATATAATTTATTAGGTTTTAGACAAAGCGGGCGAAGCCGCGGGCGGTAAGCTAGTTACTTACAAATGAGTGTATCCTTTAACAACGTAAAACAGTTTGTTCCCATGTGGGTACGTGTATTTCAGATTTCCATCGGAGATTGTTAAAATTTAGGAAAAATGTATGTATATTTAAGTACGGTGACATAGCTTACACAAATCCTGGATTTATATAATTTTATCGTTCGAAATATGGTTCAGAGCTTAATAAATTTGAAACATATTTTTGTGAATAATTTCATCCAGAATTTATTACAGTCGCGTAAGCGCCTATTGAATAACGCAATTTTATTATTGTTCCTAGAAATTTAAGGAAAATTTGTTAAATAAGCTTCGAATATTATATGTACCTAGTGCTTTTTACAAGAAATCTGAAAATTATAAGATAAAATAGAATTTCCATAAAACAATATAAATACGTACATATAATATATTTAAACCTTCTCAACCATTCTTCGTAATGTTCTGCCATAGGAAATTAAAAAAGTCCCTAACACGTCATCTGATTTGTACTTCAGTACCTAGAGATACTGTAAATTACTTAATTCTTCTGCTTTTCATGTACCCAGATAAGTAGCCTGGACATATATAATATATTTATTGAGCCATAATCTATCTACAGATTTACAGAATCTTAGCAAAATCCGTTCAGTAGTTCTTGCGGAAAAACATCCTACCACACAATCTCGAACTTAAATGTAGTAGACATAAATTGAATACCGTTTCGGAGAACTGAAACAAATGTAAGATGTATTGTAAAAGCATCTGCGATAAATGACAAATATGAACGTAAACAAGACGAAATGAGGCCAGGTTCGGTATTGTGAATGAGATTAGTGTTATTCTGTGGTACGAGTGATGAGAGAAAGCGATTTAATAAGTGGGTAAATATATTAATTGAATTGTATCGTAATTTCACGCGTGGGATCTTTTACGCCTTTTAAATGCAATGTTTAGTCACAGAATACATAATAGTAGCTAAACGCTACAGAACGGACACTCTCCGCCTCCCGCCAAAATTAAACATTACCTCAACCCGCACGATCAGTCTAAAAATGGTCCACATTTTTCTACAAGGACGATACGCAACGAAGATTGACAACAATAATCAAATTGACTTAAAGTAATTTTATTATTTTGGATTTGTGATTATCGTTTTTCGTCGAAAATAGTTAGATATTGTGCTGTTTACGGATGTATTTCATCAGAAAAACGCGAAATTTTTTTTACGCTAGTCACAAATGTGCCAACCATAAAGCGTTAACACACACATTTGCAGTCTCTACAGTGTGACTGTCAAAACGATAATTTTGTATGGAGTGTCCGGGGTGTGGTTTAGTTTAGGGAAACTTTGAAAGCGTTCTTCTTGATGTATTTTTAAATCATACTTATCAATATTGGTATTACCATGTTGGTATTACCATGGTATTACCATGTTAATGTAAGAATAAAATAAAATGTTTTTGTAATAGGTAATTAATTACAATTGACATGATGATTGACGTCGTTTAATGTTTGTTACTTTTTTTTTGTTTCATTATAGAAAATGCTCCAATGATTATAGAACAGTCGTTGTTTTATTCATGATAATAAAATAGCATTATATAAAACAGCGATCACTAATAACAACGTGCGTTACAACTAACAAAACATTCTATTAAAAATAAAATACTCAACTTACTAAACTTTCAACCCGCCAATCGCTCCCGCTACCGCCTATCCCTTACATCCACGCATCCTTGAGCGAGGCCGATCACGCCGTATAATACATGCGCGGGCGCAGACAAACAGTTCGTCCGCGACTTCCGTTACGCAATCCACGGGATGGATGTCTAAGTAAAAAGCTGGCGACATTCGCGATGCTCCCCTGCTGTGATTTGGTATGTTTTACGGTAGTTTGGAGAAGGGGTTACGTTGGTAGTAGGTAGTATTTGCTTTATGTACCTACTTGTGTAGGTACCTCTAGTTATTTCATTTATATGCAAATTTGGTAATTGTTCTTTGTTTTAGGTTTAATAATAGTGGGTCATATACTTGTGGGTATTCTAGAGTATAATTAATAATTATATTATAACTATAGTATACAATATGTAGATTTATCATATTAATGCTTCATCAATATAGACGTGTAGACGCTCGCGCTGGTCAGGGTAAGTCTAATTTAGACAATGGAGCAGTTCTAGGAATTATAAATATACACATAATGTTGCCGATATTGTCATAACCTACCCAAACTAGCCAATAACTCTGAATCAGAAACATTCCGGAAGTACCTACTAGAAAAGTGGTAGGTACATATGAACAGGTTAGGTACTTAGTTTTCCCAAGGAGGCAGTCAAAAAAGCAGGACACAGAATTAACTAATCATCTACTTGTCCGTAAAGAAAATCGATCAAACAGATGTTTAAGGCATCTGCCCTATACCGCACTCTATTAGGAAATCACTTTTTTTATAGTTTTTCCAATATTCTCTTCACTATCCACACTAAAAGATCGTAAATAAGATTCGTATACCAAATCACGTAGTAGTTAGGTACCTACTATACCTATACGTGTGTTATAGGGAAATGCGTCACTAAACTTTTTAATATGCCATACAAAAAATGCTCGTCATACCGCAGCACGTAAATATGCAGGGATATAATTCACTTCCCCAATATCCTACCACCTACTACTTAGTATTCAGGGCTGCGGGACGCCACGGCGATCCATGAATATATCAAGGGCTTGACGTCATTGCCCTGGTATATCCGATCCCGGTTGCGTAATGCTAAGGGCCAGAAGGGCCTAAATGCAGTGGAAAGGTCGAGATGTGGTTTAGGACAAGGCTTACAGACAATGATGCTTATTTAAATGGACGGAATGATGATTAGGAAGTTAGTGAAGAGACGACGCAGGCAGGTTGAAATAGATTGAGTCTTTGAGATATTATCTGGTTAAGCCTGATAAGGTACTAAAATACTTAAATAAAAAAACTTCCTATGTTTGATTGTGTTGGAAATTTCTTTGTTTGCAGTACGTAGTAAATCGTTAAATAAATGGAACGTAGAATGTATTGTAGAACATGTGTTCTACCAATGAATTTAGAAATGGTTCAATTCTCAACGGGTTCAAGGACTCATGAAAACGCACAATATATATTTTATTTCCTCATTATTCTACATCTGTTACCTTTGCAGTGATTTATTCCTTTCTAGCACAATTATTATATATGTATTTATTTGGTAACACCTCACAGACAGAACAAAAAATAGAAATTACACGCACACGTCTCCTACACTATCATTACATTTACTCATTACAGCCTAAACAAAGCAATGATATTCATACCACATCGATACCGGTCGTTCACCTCCGCTAATTCGCGACTAATAACGAGCAATTAGCTTGTGACGTCAGTGGTGACGTCACCGTTTAAATGCTGACCCGCGATGCGCTTCCTAAGGGAGTCGAAAGAGTTGTAGATATGGCTATTTGACAGAAAAATTAGTAGTAGAAAAGAAAAACGTTTAAACAGGATCGTCTTTCGCGTAGTAATGCTAAAAGCTTTGGCTACACATGAAACTTCGAAGTCGAATTTATTGTATTTCTTCTGTTTTAAGTGCCTAGATTACAATGTTTCATGTTTGCTGTCAAGAGTTATAGAACATCTTGATGGATAGACAAAGTCGCGAATTCAATTCAAATAAAAAATACGTAGCCTGCAAACATAATGATTATTTCAGCAAAACATCTAAGTTGACAGTTTTAATAAATAACAAAAGGAGATAGTTAAGTTCTGTATATATTATGCGTTATAGTTTGTGAAATATCGATTCCGACATATTTCAAGTATTTTCCTAACAAACATTATGTCATTAGTTGAAAAATGTTATCTTTCGCTCGTCATTGTTACACAACAAAGAAGACAAATGTATATTAAGAATGCCGAGTTACATAAGTATTTTGGCTATCCCTGTGCCAAATTTCATTCAGATGGAATCAGTAATTTTCTGGATTGACTCAGATGTTATCGTGAACTTAGTTTTGGTAAAATTGTCATTACATCTGCTTATTTGATGAGAAAATACAGATCGGCTTGTATCACTCGAACTTTGACAAATTGATGTGATCTGAAGAAATAATTTATTAGTTTTGTTCGAGGGTCACTATAGTAACAAGTAATAACAAAATGTCTTAATATATAAGTAACTAGCTGCGCTCCGCGGTTTCACCCGTGTGGCTTCGCTCCTATTTGTCTTAGCGTGATGATATAGCCTAGCCTTCCTCGATAAATGAGCTATCTAACACCGAAATAATTTTTCAAATCGGACCTGAGATTAGCGCGTTCAAACAAACAAACAAACTCTTCAGCTTTACAATATTATATAGACAAGTTACTTATAATCGAAATTCTTTTGGAATTCATCTCAGAAGAATTTAACAATCACATTAACATTCATTTTGATTTCCCAGTATAATAAGGATTTCAAATAAAATTATTAGGCACGAAAGAATATTTAATTTTAAGTAAGTATCAATATTCTGGGAACAATTTCCCCTCTAATTATTTTTTATCAAAGCATTTCATTATCTCTAGATGCTGGCATAAAAAGGAAATTTATTTAATTATTCTTCAAGAGTGCTCCGATTTAAATCCTTTTAGGCTTATTTGGAGTGTTTCTTTAAGGTATTTTTTTTAGGAATTATATTTTCTAGTGATTAGAGGCTGTGATTGTTATACAAGGACTGTATCTCGCTTCGAGATAAGAATATTAAGTAGCCAAGGGAGTTAGGTCCCTAAAATGTATCGATATGTGTGTGTTTGGGAGACCAAGCTATATTTTTCATATTTTTTGGCTAATCAGAATGAAGAGTTCGTTATTATATCCAAATGGATTCTTTTAAACAATGACAATATTGATTACTTAGTTTTTTATGCAAAAGATACCCATAATTAACAAAAAATAATTTAATAGGCGTTTTTGCAAGTTGGTGTCTCATTGCATTGGTATTTTCACACGACATTTCTAAAAATTAACAAAAAAAAATCTAAAACGGTCAAATACATAAGATCGTGTTAGTCAGCTATAGGTTTTATTTTCCACAATGCTCCGTAACAGTTAGCATTAGAATGCCAATGGCCCAGATCTATCTTTCCCTTACAATTCCATCCGTGGCGTAAGACTGCAATATATAAATGCATAGGAATTCCATCTAGAATGCAGTTAACGGCACAGGCTGAAGCATTCAGCGGGTGCGAGCGGGACGGGACATCCGTTCCCACGGCAACGAGCGAGATGGCTGCTGACCTACATCAATAAGTGGACACTTGGAAGAATGTGCAGTATATAGCAGTGTATAGATACTCCCGTTAAGAACGCCGGATTCGATGCTGGGTAGGAGCTTTGGTGGTGCCCAGTTCGGTTGGGGTCAAATGCGGATGGTTTACGCTGAATGTTCGTTGGCCTTGTGGGGACGAGTTGTTTTTCTGTATCTGTAATGATGTTATGAGGAAAAGGAATTTCTGTGTGTTTGTTTGTGTAAAAGAGAAGCTTCTAGATTACTATGAAAACTTTTTTCAACTGCCTAAAACTGCATTATTATTGTGTAACATAAAATGTTAGTATTTTACTATCAATTCGACCCAGAAAAAGCCAGGGCGAGTTACTAGTTACAGTTACATATTATACAACAGTTATAAGCTCTAATACGTACGTATATTATAGGTGTAAGGTATATTAAAAGCGATGAAAGGCGATATCTGTAATTGCGCAATGTCAAATGCGATAGTGATATTGAAACTGTAAGCGCGAATATCCGTGAGAGAAATATAATTACTTGACACTAGCGCCTAACCGCGGGTTTACTCGTATTACATAGTCTTACAGTGCCGATTGGCAAATATGTTATTACATTAATTACTTACATTGTAGGAGTCTTTTTAACGATAGAAGAAATTTGAAGTCAAACGACTTAGTAGTAGCTTTTAAGTTAAATAATAAACGAGTTAAAACTATTTTCGACGTTATATTAATTAAGACATCGATTCAGTTGATTTTGGACAAATTTTAAGAAGAGCAACACACATACGAATATTCGTATGATTTATATTAATTATTAAAGAATCTGAAATAATATTTCATTATATAAGTAGGGTTGGGTTAAAATCAACAAGCCACAATTATTTGTTTTTTTAGTCGACCGTCTGACTCTTAGCAAAAATCACGCAACTCTATGATTTATTATTTACTAGATTTCCACCCGCGGCTTCGCTCGCGTTTTCAAAGGAAAACCCGCATAGTTCCCGTGGGATTTCCGGGATGAAACCTATCCTGTATGTGTTATTTCAATAAAAATAGTATTGTTAAATAGGTAAAATGTATTACAAGAATGACAACACAATCGAATTGAGAATCTCCTTTTTTTTTGAAAAAAAAAAAAAAAAACTGAAAAAAAATATTTTTTTTTTCCAGCAAATATTTTGTTTTTAAATAAATTCCGTAATAGTTGCGAACTGACTGCCTGGCCCTAGCGGAAATCGGATGTTTATAATTCTCATAATATTGATAAGGGAACGTGTACTGCAATCATAGAAAAACATGTTTTGCTAAATATATAGAGGTCATGGATACTTAGTTTGTTTGCGAACGTGTACTTTTTGGAATGTTTTAAAGTGAAACTTTTATTACATCGTCTCAAACTTTTTGGTCTGTGTAGCGCATGTCGCGTGACGGTCGAACCGTACGATAATAATTATCGTACAAATACGATAATTTTTTGCCTAAGTTTCACTTTTACCGTGGTTTCATAAAACCACACAACATTTTTGAATTAAAAGTTGATTATTTCATAAAACCACACAACATTTTTGAATTAAAAGTTGATTATTGCACGCCTCATAAGCGAAGCGTTGAGGTGGGTACTACTGTCACTTCGCGCAAAACATCTGATTTTTCAAACTTAAAATGTCTTTATGTATCATACATTGCACTTGTAAGATAATACAAACACACACATATTAAGAAAAAACACTATTTTTAACGTTCATGATATTTTTGATGTCATTTTTGTTATTTAAACTAGTTAAAAAACAGTTTAAAAAAGTTCTGTCTTGGACGTCCGTGTGTCTGTATGTGCGGATCCTTTTTCTTGTTAACCTATCACGCGTCTGGCGCACAGCCGGCACCGATCCCGATAGTGTCAAGGGAGTTCACGAAATCTAGCTTTTTTATGACTACCGAGTTTGAAAATTTTATTTACCCTATTGTTCTATAATTATATGCCATGTATTATATATTTTTGGAAAGAGGAAGAAACTAGTTATAGCATAAAAATGTAATCATGACGATATATTTTTTCTATAAAATTATAAAAAAATGATTTTCTTTTGTTTTAATTTTAATTGCTTACATACTAACACTTACATGATAATGCTGAGTCATCAAATGATCATATTCACGTTTTCATATCACTACACGATTGCCAAATACATTCACTTATATTTTCACACATTTAACACAACGTATTTCACTATGAATAATAACAAATCTCCATTATTCACAAACAAGAAAAAAAGCGCCATTTTGCGTCTTCCGCACTGAAAAGTTGAGACACTTTTTCACTGAGTATTCTTCAAATATCCCTAAAACCAATATCATAAACGTATTCTACGTAAAATTTCCAGTAATATACGTCTCAATTATCACTCATCTAATTATTCCTCTCGGCATAATTCACAATCCAAATATTCGTTGAACAAGACAAATGTCACAAACTATGGCCGATGACGCAACTCAATCAATGATTCACTTTTTTTTTTATTTTGTGGTTTTGGTCTCTATTGCCTGTCTCGGAGTCGTGTCGATTCGAATTATAAATGTTTAAGGCATAGAGAAATATTTTTTATACTGGAAACATTCACTTGTAATTCACTACAGATGGCCTTCAATGTCACGGGCCGCGTTAGGCACAGAGTTTGTGCGCAGTACGCTACAGTACAATTTGCGTTACGACACAAATATTGTGCGTAGAACGTGTCACGGGTTAACACGATAGCGACCGAAATACTTTACTAATCGAGTCTTTTTTTTTCTCTTACGCTTGAGTATGCTCAGGAATAGAACCCTTTCATTTTTCAGGGTCTGATTCGATGTGGTTTAATTGTTATTAAATAAACAAAAATAATAATTAATAAATATTTATTAAAAAAAAATTATGAGGCGTGCACTTTTGGATTTTCCAAATTATATTTTGTTTTAATTTCCGAATAAATTTTATTTATTTTGAAAAAACACTTATGTGGGTAGAAATTTATATTAATTTCAGTATGTGCTATTCTATAACGGTATCTCGAAACCAAGGCATAGGTACAATGTTAATACATAGGTTATTTTTATAATATAAATATGCAATAATGTTACTTTTTACTACATTAAATCAAACATTAATTACCTACAAATAACGTATTTATTAACCTTAAAATCACTTAAACTTTGATAAGAATTATTTTCTTTGATAAATTCTTTTTAATCAATTACATAACTTGAAAGGTTATCCCAAAATGTTATGTATTTTTATCGTTCTGTACAAATAAGATATTGTTTTTAATAATATTATTGTTTTATATCTATAAATAAACAATAGAGATCTTTAACCCTGGAGACATTGTATCATTTTTTTAATAATGATCGGTGTCTTATGAATTATAAACTAAACATTTATATGATAATTTCTGTAGTTTTTGTAGTTATAATCATTGTAAATGCTATTAAATCAATTTACAACCAATACGACTGGTTTCTTTTACAATCTATAACAGTTATAAAAACAAACGAACATTTCATATTTGTACAAAATATATAACATCACGTTATTAGGTACTTAAAATAATACAACATGCGTACATATTCCGCATTCCACAAATGTAAGAGTACATTTATATATACAGTACGCACACACACACACACGCACTCGCACACACTCCACGCTGACGTCATCCCGCAAAAGGTCTGCCGGACCAAATAAGGAGACCAATTTCTCTATACACCTAATTTAAAATTGTTATAGCCTCAGCAGTTTTTGCCGCTACCTAATTGAAATGTAATAATCCCCGTAAAAACTATTACTCACACATAGTAGGGTTCGAGCCCTAAGTCGGACAGAGATGTCACCATGCGCACGGCCACGTGGGTGCGACAAGGAGAGGCGATTCAGCCTTGACCTGCGCGCGAATTGTGTAAGCGGTATGTCCTGCTCCAAACTAGCAAAATGGCGCGGAATAACTTTGTTTCGAGCAAATTTATGTTTATAATAATTTTAATTTAACTCGTAACTTTTTAACCTTAACATTCAAATTCACTTGTTTTACTAGTAGTTTTTTTTTTGTTTTATAGCTTTTGCTCGATCCTCTAAAGATAAGCCCCGTAAGGCTTACTACGATATAGTTATTCATCTCCACGTGTAGCTCGTTTAAAACATTGACTGAGAAAGGAAAATTAAATTCGTTGACCCGATATTACCCATTTACTAATTTATCAGAAAATACAGTATTACACACATTTTCCTCGTACCTTCCACGTGTAAGAAAATATCTTTTGGGCTTTTTACGTGTTTTTCCGAGATAGAAACAGACCCCGGGCTTGTTTCGTTCTGTTTTCTAAAACATTTGTTATTTATGGCTTTGCATAGATTTAGATTTATAGATAACGTTATTACGTTAAGCTTTCATACATAAATGCTTTTAAAGTTGAAATTGTTAACAAGTATAAAACTGTTGTAAAAAAGTTATTTTTGATAAAATTTTATGGAATTCAATTCTACCATAAAAGAAGACTGGAATGCAAGAGGACCATTACTAGATTAATAAAAGTTAACAACTTTTCGAAATGTAAAAACTGACAAATAAGGAAGGTTGAAAATTGAAATATCTACGTTTATTGGCAGGGTACTATTAATAGTAAACCATACAGATTAAAATCATAAAAAATTGAAGCGAATTTATCTTATTTTTATTTACATAAATAGATAAAGATAAATGTATTTTGGATCCTAAATTGTTTAGGGCTATTTTCATC
Source organism: Colias philodice (assembly GCF_061535455.1). Lineage (NCBI taxonomy): Eukaryota > Metazoa > Arthropoda > Insecta > Lepidoptera > Pieridae > Colias > Colias philodice. The sequence goes on from NC_143090.1 coordinate 727,486, forward strand.
TGCCTAATAAAATATTATGTCAAGATTTATCAGTAACATCAAGTTATGTCAAATTAAAACTTACAATTACGACTCATATCTGAGATGGCACAATAAAAAGAACTCGCTTCATTAAATATATTTAATGTAATAACATCCGGTAATTATGGAATATATTTAGGTTGGTGTTAATAACATCAGCCTTGAGTTATGTTGTAATTTAATTGGCCCAATGACCCATTTATATGTGTGCCCTTACACCTACTAAAAGTCTGTGAATCACTATTTAACTGACTTAAAAAATGATGATCTATGTTCCGAACTCTTTATTGACTTCTACCCGTTTTAAAAGGCATTTTTCGCTCTTGTTTTTATCACACTTTTTATACAGTTGATATTCAGTTGTTTTATTTACTTAAAATTTAAAATAAAGAAAAAACTAAAGAACAAATAAAAAATCACCTCAAATTAATTAATTTGAAGGTACCTATAGAAATTACCAAGTTGTTCAACATAAACACGTATAAAAGTATATAAAAAGCCACAATATTTAAAGTACAATATAATGGATTTTCCTAACTTCGTTACAAAGAAGCGATCACAAAGTAGATTCTGTTTAACTTAATAAAAATTGATGGGAGGTTCCACTTGACTGGGCTAACAACAAGACAGGAAGGTTGGTTGTTACCTCCGATATTCTAGTATTTACGCCCCATTTCACGTAATTATCTGTCGTAAATACAACCGATACAGTGTAAGTATAGATACGCGCGTATTTTGGGGCCCCAGTTACTTTCAATCATGTCAAAAATTATTATTTATCTAGCAGTGAAAATATGAAAACAAAAATACTTAAAGTAGTTGTCAAAATTTTTAAAATAATAAGTTTAATGTCGTACCATATATTAAACAAAACATTATTAGCCATGTTAATGATGTGAATGACGACTTAGTTGTAAATTGTAATCGCTCATTAAAAAAAACATTATAATATGTAGATATTAAGTTTTAACATTTTACAAACTAAAACTTTTTGAAGCTTTTTTAAACTTTGAGTACCTAGAGTATAAGAATTATTTTAAGTGAAAAAGCAAATGATTAGACTTATTATTTTTAAGAGACTAAGAATCACATAACATTATAATAACAAATACTTGGGGCCTCTACACCGACACGCTCAAGTACATCCCTGCCCAAAATTATTGAATCCAGTAAAAACGTTGTATCAGAAATGATGAAATCGGAAACGAGAACAATACGTCAAATTGTCACAATTTGTCTTTGAAATGAATTATCTTTCGCGAACACGTAATTTATTGAATCTTCTCTTTATTTAACGATATCCGCTCTTTGAAATACCAAAGAACGTCTTTGCGACGTATAATAATATCATCCAGGTGGTATGTAATTCATAATTGAGAAAAAGAAAGCAAAAAAATATGGAATAGTTCATTATTTGAAAAAAAAAAAAAAACTAAAAGAAAAGCATCAATCAACTGTCGTCGATAGACAATATTTTTCTATTTCTTCTTTATTTGCTATCTTTTGGGTAAAATAATTTGGAAATTGAACCTCATTAATATTTTAACTCTATAGATTTTTTTAAATATTGCTGTGAGCCCAGGCGGGCTTCTACAGCTTAACCGTGCTTAAATCTGTTGAAAACCGTATGTTTCATATTTTCACAAGATTTTTCACTTTATTATCGATTCATCCCACTTATACGTATAGGTACCTCGACCTTACTTCATATAAATAACCAAGCCATTTTTTATTTCTTGACGGTTTTACTGAAATAAAAAGTTTCTTTACCAGTTAATGTTATTATAGTAACTTCGGAAAAGGTCTGTATGTTTATTTGGACATCATAACGTAAATTTATGGCTGGATACATTTTGGTAAGTAGTTATTTCTGATCCTCAATTTCAGGAAAAGAAAATAGCATCGTTTACTTAGTATTTGTATAGGTTATCTTTATTTCTTTATGTTTATTTCTTGTAGTATAGTGGATAATTTATAGCTGGAGATCAAGACAAGCTGTAGACATCTTGGTATAAATTTGGAGATGGTTTGTAAAATATAAATGTGGAATATCTCTGTTGCAGAACGTGCTAGAGCCTCACAAACTTCCTCGTTTATATTAATTTTAGTACAGTTGTTCTGGTAACATGGTCAGTATAATATAAAAGTTGGTACGACTGATTGCTACGGGTCTCTTCATTCGCACGTGGTATAAACTGATTACTACAGGTCTAATATTTCACGTCTTGTTTTGTAGATGTCGCAGTACCACCTTCTAATATTCTACGTGTTGTTCCTTTTACATGTTCTTGTATTATTTTACAGATGTGCCGGTAACATGGTCGCCGAGCGGCCGCAGCGCTGTGCTGAGCTGTGAGGTGGCGGGCTGGGAGCGCGTGCAGGCCCGCCGCCCGCCGCCGCCGCTCGACGATGAGCGGGCGTTCTTGCCGGCGGCCTCTTGGCGGAGAGGGGATGGGGAGTTCTCGTATAAACGGTATGTTGAGATATTTGAAAGAAAGAAATATTATATTTGTATCTCTGTAACACTTAAGAGATAGATTATATTATACAAGCTATGCATCATGGTTTTACCAGCTTTGCTTCGCTCCTCTTGATCTTAGCGTGAGGATTGAAGACCTATGTAATGCTGACATATATAGGTCTTCAATCATCTTAAGGAGCAAGTGATTACAGTTCTGTTGAATGACTTATATTATATCCAATACATGAAAAAAATTTCGTTGTATTAACTTTTAAAATGCTACTTTATATATGTACTAGCGACCCGCCCCGGCTTCGCACGGGTGCATTGCTGATACTAAATACACTACAGAAAAACTGTGAACGTTGTATATAAAAACATAGCGGCCCGCTTCGGCTTCGCACGGGTATAAAATATATAGCCGGGCGGCCGGCCGGTACCGCCGCAAACGCTACGTCCCGCAATTTTTAAATCTGTAATATCTTCGAAAATATTCCCTTAAATCATACGGTGTAAAGGGCCATATAGATCTATATTAAATGAACAATGTACTCAAGGTATTTAATTGGTTAAGGATTAATGCTGTATTGGTTAAAATCGCTTCGAAAATTAGCCATTATTTGTCGTAAAAAGTAAATGACAAAAAGAAGTTATTGTGGGTTATCCATAAGAGATAGACATATGCCATCGCGGACTTTTCTGTAGACCTTTTCAATGTGTATAATACTTAGTACATTATTTTGATAAAACTCGTAGGGTTCAGCCTGCGTTTGCAATGTAAGCGGTAAAAATGTAATTTTTTACGACATCACATTAGAAACCTCAAAAATAACAGTACTTCTCCACTATTTAATGGATGTTATTATACATATAAACCTTCCTCTTGAATCACTCTATCTATTAAAAAAAACCGCATCAAAATCCGTTGCGTAGTTTCAAAGATTTAAGCGTACAAAGGGACATAGGGACATAAGGACATAGGTACAGGGATGAGGGAATGCGACTTTGTTTTATACTATGTAGTGATGATACCTCATATGCGACGCGATAGGTTTTCGATAAGGTTTTCGAACATTATACTATGTAGTGATACCTCATATGCGACGCGATAGGTTTTCGATAAGGTTTTCGAACATACAATTATGAAGAGAACTCTAACATATATTATTCTAAAACATATATTATTATTCATTTGCAGGGTGTACGAAAACAATAAGTTGGAAGTGCGCAAGAACGGGGGTGGTGATGGCGTCTACCAGTGCAAGATGCGGCACCACGACGGTGAGGTGCTCGGATATCCAGTTAATCTTAAGTTTTCATGTAAGTATTTATACTATACAAGCTGTTCCCCGTAGATTCCCTAGCGTGGTCGAAATAAATTCTCATGGTTCAAACTTATAGGTACCTACTTTATCTTCTTGGGGGTAGAATTTATTATTATATCAAAGAAATTTCTTAGCGAATGCCTACATCATAGTGGCTATCTGCAAGCCAAATATCAGCCCGATCGGTCAAGTAGTTTGGTCTATTCGTTGATACATCAGTCAAAACATGTAAAGAAGATTTAGGGAGCTTATTGTACAATATTGCACTTATTTAAAGAAAATGTACTATGCAATTACACTCATTGATTTCAAGCTAAAGTTGCAACTTTCAAATTGCGTTTATTTTTATTTTTGGCTATAACAGTTTTAGATTATTCTTTTCTATTATTTCAATGCTATTTGTCATCCCATCATCATATAATTCTACTATGCTATATAGAAAGATCGTGGTTAGTTTCCACTCGTTATTAATAAGGTTGATCCCTCATCCCGGGAGGGCTATTACTCCTCGGTTTGACGTAAAGTATAACCTCTTCATAATATAGCGTGATGGAGGATAATATTTGCTTTCTTTATGACAGCTTTTTGAACTGTCAAAGGTATACGTAGTATTGATTGGTTGAGAATCGTTTTTTTAGTCGGAAGTAGAGTTTAAATGCACTGGTGCAGGTATAGGGTAAGGTATATTACCTATGTATACTAATAATATACAGCTGAAGAGTTTTTTTGTTTGTTTGATCGCGCTAATCTCAGGAACTACTGGCCCGATTTAAAAAATTCTTTCGGTGTTGGATAGCCCACGCGCGTGAAACCGCGGAGCGCAGTTATAGGTATTGTAAATAATTTGTTAGGCTGTGGAATAGTAAAATACAGAAGTGAGATGTTCTCGAAACTAAATTGTAGTGTTTTTACGTGTTTTAAAAGTTTGGAAAATCAAATTTTTTTCTTATGATCACAAAATAGAAAAAAAACGTGAAATTCTTTTTAATTCGTAATAAGTTGTTACAATTGTTCATATAAATAAATTTATTTAAGGAAAACTAAATGAATATACTTAAAAACACAACAACAAATACAAATATCGCACTACTAAAATAGTTTTGCGATTAAAGTAATTGGATTTTTCCTATAACCTCTTTTTCCAGTTTTAATATATTTTCAAGGAAAAAATTGTCTAGCATCGTAAACAAGTTTTAAATCGAACATTTTATAAATAGAAACTAAATTGATATCAAACGTTTGAAAATAGCTACATTAATAAAATAGTGCAATTAAAATTGATTATTCATTCAACTTTATTACCGACTTTAAAATAGTTATATAACATAGAAATTAAGCGCATCTATGAAGATAAAAGTATAAAAATAGTGTTATAATATGTTTAAGAGTCAATTTTATAGACCAATGTTTGTCTAGTCATGGCATTCAATTAATTCCTGCTATTATTATAAAAAAGTTTACTCAAAAAAAGTTTACTTAGTCACGCAAAGCTTCCAAAATGTTTATGCAGTTTGCTACACACATAAGATTATGAATACATTCTGTTAGACATAACTTTTGATTTAATATTTTTGTGCATGAATAGTTGGCAATGTAGTTGTCATTATTTAATGTCTGAAAATGCTTAGCTGTCGAATCCTATAAAATGCCGCTTCCTTTGACTCGTGGCGCATTCGTACGAATCGTGCCTAGGGGCTCGGACGTTGTTTATACGACGTTCGACTCAACTACCCTCACTTTGCCAATAGTCGTTGACTTGCTGCGCTTGTTATCAACTACCTACATCAAATTAGGTAGCTGTGTAGAATCGCAGAACATTCTAATTACATTCAAACTAATTTTTAACCCAGCCTCACGTGTAATTTCTTATCACGTGTAATCTTATATACTAATATTATAAAGAGGAAAGGTTTGTATGTATGTATGGTTTTCACGCATAAACTACTGGACCGATTTTGATGAAATTTGGCACAGATAATCTTTAGACCCTGAGAAAGAACATAGGCTACCTTTTATTGCGAAATATGTACCACGGGCGAAGCCGGGGCGGACCGCTAGTTTCTTATAATACAGTATATTTTTTATCCCTATGTTAATAACACCTTTATCATTAAAATGGACTTTCCAAAGAATGTTATCAAATAAAGTAATTACAATCCCTTTCCCAAAACTATTAAAGTTAGGTACATCCGTCCCTTGGAAGTACCCTCGTCTATTTAGACTTGGCACAAATGGGCTTAAAATTGTGATACAAGTTAAATTGAGATGCGTAATGTTCGGGTGGTTCTTGTAATGGACTTGTGATTTACAATGGAAATGTCTTTGTTTATTGATGAAGTGCTGATCTTTCTGTTGTGGGGAAGCCCATTTATTGTTGGGTTGGATGCTCGATTGGGCGTAGAATTCGTTGAAGTTGTATTGTTTTTTTATTACTAGCTTTCCGCCCGCGGCTTCGCCCGCTTTGTCTAAAACATAATAAATTATATACTAAAACCTTCCTCTTGAATCACATCTAAGATAATAATAATTAGTCCCTGTGATTCCATTCCATATTTTCGAGAGAAAGCTTAGGTATAAGATCATTTTAAATATTTTTATACAAAACTATATTTGTTTCTAGCATGTACTGTATACAAAAACATAAGTAATAAACAAACAAATTAATTAAAATGAGATAAGCACAATAAAATTAATTAACCATTAATAATGAATACCACAACGATTACAATTTGGCATTGTGTGTATTTAAATATATCCAGTAGGTATTAAATGAAATAATGATACAATCTGGCTATAACTAGCTCAAAAACTCATAAATATAAAAGTATGGCTTTTTTTGAGTCAGTTTCACGACACTGATAAAAAAAACTAAAAGATATCCTATTTAACAGTATTTGTGTTTTATACATTACTATAGCTTTCTACCCGCGGCATCGCCCGCGCAGTCAAAGAAAAACCCGCATAGTTCCCGTTCCCGTGGGATTTCCGGGATAAAACTTATCCTGTGTCCTTTCTCGGGAATCAAAATATCTTTATACCAAATTTCATGCAAATTGGTTCAGTAGTTAAGGCGTGATTGAGTAACAGACAGACAGAGTTACTTTCACATTTATAATATTAGTATGGATTTGTATTTTTAACTGACAGATAAGTTAACATGAAGATATCTGGTAGTTATGAAACCTTTACTATCGGTATGTATAACTAACTCTACATTGCTATATAAGCTAGTTAATATTTATATAAATCAGTGTTAAAATCATGTTTTGTCGGCATACCGAGCGACTTAATTATTTTCGAACTAAGCTTTTTAAATACAGATAATAAAGCTCTACATTGAACACGTATTAAGCAACTATGGAGTTTCTTGCTGGATCTTTTCCATTGATACTGCTTTCCGAATCGGTGGTAAATGTTAAAAATATGTAATGATGAGTCAAAAGTGTTTTTAGAAGAAGTCTAATTGAATAAATGTTTCAGTTTATTATTATTATCTCGAACCCACGATCCCGCTATGAACTTTAACCACTAATTCACTGCAACAGTTACAAGAATCGAATTGAGAGCAATGTTTCCACGTAAAGCACTTTCTCATCAATTATTGATACATGTGATTTAGATTCTGCGAACGTCAAGTGGTTGGGAATAGCAGAGAGCTTGTTGTGTCAAAGGATAAATTATCTACTATCTTTGTCTATTATTTTATCTTTGTCTATCGTTAGTCGTTACGCCCTTTGTGAAACTTAACAAATGATACCTATACGCTTAAACATTCCTTGATTCCCTATCTATTGAATGAATCAAATTTATGTGTTATTTTAACTTCAATAAAAATATATAAAAGGAATATATTGGAAGTCAATTAAAAAAAAGTTTAATGTTTTATAATGTGTATACCAAGACGTGTATCATTGTATGTAGTGTGTCTGTGTAAATGTAATATCTACAAAATCTAAATTAAAATTGTAAATTGATTTGAATTAAATGAATTTTATTTATTTTTATTTATTTTATTATTTGTATTTAAATCTAGTCAACTATTGAATTTTTTATTTGTCGATTTATTTCTCAGATATGTTTGGTGGAAATATATTATTTAGGTAAATAAACATAACATCAACAAATACCTTTCTTTAGTAGGTAAATAATGTGTACATAAACCTAACAGGAACGTGTAACTTCGCCTAATAAATTGGCTTTTACAATGTTCTATTTCACTATTAAATGACAATTTAAATCTAGCACAATGTGTCCAAAGGCTCGAAACTATTAAAAGTACCAAGAAACATTTTTAATACTTTCCTTTTGAGCTGAGGTTTTATTATACAAGCCTTTTCCCCGGCGATGGCTTTGTCCTGCGCCCCTTTGTGTGACTGTCTCATTCAGCAGTTATTACCATCTCCCATTTTTCATACCTTTGGAATAACTACGCAGAAAATTAATATTATATTGATTAAAATGCGGCCTTTTCATTCAACTGAAACGAACAAATTAAAGTAGCATTGTTTTATTACAATAGCGGAATTAATTCCAGAGCTTTTTTGTTATTTTATGGAAAGTAAAGGGTCGGAAAATTATTTAATTGACAGTGATTAATTTAATCTGTCTTCTATGTTTTTTGCTTATTCAAGCTACTATTACTACTATTTTTAAAGAAAGCAATCATTTATGATATACCTACGTTAGCAAAAAAGTTTATAGAACTCGAGCACTCTAAATAACAACCTAATTTGTAAGTGTTAATTTATATGTACTTAACCCAAAAACAAATTATTTCATCACCACCATTTACGCAGCGTATATTTTCGTTCCGAACACCAGCAAGCAATTATTTATATAATTTAAACCTCTAAATAACACCTAAACAACAATTTGTCTCAGCTTACTGCCACTGCGTAATAAGGCTTCGAATAATCCGATTATGTTGTGAACAAGCTGATATTTTCGTACCCCTGTACCATGATGTATTAAAGCAGTATTATATCCAGAGTGGAAAAGTGACAGCGCTATATAGGTCGTCTAGCGCCGTCACGTTCCCGCACTGGAAACAATACTGCTTTATGACGTATGCGTAGGGCTTAGGCTGTTAGGGCTCTTACATGAACCTAAGTTTTCTGTTTAACGTAATCGAGGGAGTTCGCTTCCTCTTTTCGTATATTTGTGTTTATATTGCTTGTTTGGTGTTTGAATGTTTCTGGGATGTGTGTGTTTTATTTTACGTTAAACCTATAGAAATTAAAAACTTATTGTTTTATTCAACGTCTTAGCTTGAGTTGTTTTGAAGTGTTTACTGTAATAACTATTTGACAAATCTTCTATTTTCAGCTTGTGACTAAATGTTCATGTAACGTTAGTTATTATCCACTAGACATAATATTTCGGTAAATCACAAATATATAAACAAGTTAGTAAAAGGAGAGAAACTTCATTACCAATTTGATTACAGAAAACCTTGGCACTTTCCTCATAGAAGATAAAAGGAACAAATTATTACGGATTACCCAATTTAGGATAAATTAGTTGTAATCACTCATTTAATATTACGAATCATATTGAGACGTTAAAGAAACTAGATTTTTTCTATAAAAAAAAAATACTTAGATATTTTTTTTTTTCTAGAGAACTTACGTACACTCTTTACTGCTACACTTTCAAATGCACCTTTTTACACCGAGGTTTTGTAATGAGAAAATTAATTATTTTAAGCAGTGTTAAAAATAATGAAGTAATATGTAATTAATTAATAAACACACTAAATATTGTTTGTAAAGTCAATTTGAGGAAAATATAAAATATATGATATCGAACCTAAATTTTTCCATGTATTAATTATATTCATAATAACAATAAAATTCAATTAGGTCTCACGAAAATACAAAACAACCGTTAATTACATGATACAATTATTATATGAATGGCTCGTGTAAACACGGGAACAGCGAGTAGCAGTTATTGACTGATAAGTGTTTTTTCATGAAGTCAACGAATTCGACACGTGTAACTAAAGTATATAAAGTAAATATGTATAATGTTATTTCACCAAATAGCCCGTGTTTTATCTCTGGGTATAGCCTGAGCAAATATTTTGCGAATTTCCCGCTCAATGTAGCGGCTAATAACGGTATTATGTAATGGTTATAGCACGTGCAGTTTTTTAATGTTTTGACTGCTTTATGTATAGATACTAGCTTTCCGTCCGCGGCTTCGCCCGCATTGTCTTAAACCTAATCTATACTAATATTATAAAGCTGAAGAGTTTGTTTGTTTGAACGCGCTAATCTTAGGAACTACTGGACAGATTTGAAAAAATTCCTTCGGCGTTAGATAGCCCATTTATCGAGGAAGGCTATATATCATCACGCTAAGACCAACAGGAGCTGAGCACTGCGGGTAAAACCGCTGGTAAATTATATACTAAAACCTTCCTCTTTAATCACTATCTATTTAATAAACCACATTTGAATCTGATGCGTAGTTTTAAAACTTTAAGCATACCTATGGATATAGGGATATAGGGACACAGAAAACGACTTTGTTTTATACTATGTAGTGATGATGTTGAGTGATGGATGATGTTTGGAACTGTTTACTGAGTGGGAAGCTGGCTCATTGACAGACTAGATGTGACAGTGTGAAATAATAAATAGTAAATACTGCTAATATTATAAATGCGAAAGTTTGTGAGGATCGACGGACGGACGGATGGAAGGATGGATATTGTTACTCTTTCACGCAAATACTAATGAACCGATTATAATGGGTATGTAGGTAGCTGAAACCCGCAAATTCCACAGAAACGGGAACTATGCGGGTTTTTCTTTGAAAACGCGGGCGAAATCTATCATTAACATATATATACCTATTAAAATTAGCTGTCGCTGTGGTATCCCTGTTGAAGTTTATTCGGTTAGCTATTTCATCATTATGCAATACGTAAACTATCACGTTTTTATAAGTAGGATTAGTATTATTAATGGTATTATAGGTTTAACCACTAAACTATATTATTATATGTACTACATTATCACTGAGAAGTTGAGCGTGAAATATGTATTGTAAATATTTATATTTCTCGCACATGAGAAATAAAAATATTTATTTTAAACATTATAAAGACCGGGAGATACTGACACAAAATTTCGAGTCATTTGTAACAGGATGGCGGTTCTACAGGGGTCTTAGTACGCAATGATAAAAAGAAAAATGATGGTGTGATCGCTGGTATCGGTGGTGGGCGTTAGCCGAACTCGTCGGAAAAATAGCGAAAGTCAAACGATTTGTAACACAAAAATTTTAGTATTTACCGATAGCCCATAAAAAAGAAGTAGGCGGTAGTGTCATGCCATACTTTTCCGGTGTGACTTACAGCCCGCCATACCGACGCGAATATGTTGATTTAAATAAAACAATTATTCAACCATTTGTACCAGGCTAACTTTTGCACAGGTAACCATCGTCGTGCAGCCATTTACGAAAATCGCCATGCCATACTTTTCGGACGATTCCAAATGGTCGCCATACCGCCGAAAATCTGCAAAAAAAATTTATTTCGCCAAACTTTTTGTACCAGTATTGCATTTGGATTTTTGGAGAGTATTTGATAAAATGTGACCATTATTATATTTGCCATACTTCTAGTAGGGGGAAAAAGTGCTGTCATACTTGAAAAATTAATTTAGTATGAATTTATATAAGTGAAGATTTCCAACACCTAGATCTTTGAAATTTTGTATTTATATTCTTTGATCCTCAAACTTCCAGGAAAAATAAGTGCCATACTGTTACAAATCGTTTGACTTTCGCTATTTTCCGACGAGTTCGACTAACGCCCACGCGACTAAGCCGCCGGTACCAGCGTTCACACCATCATTTTTCTTTTTGTCATTGCGTACTAAGAACCCTGTAGAACCGCCATCCTGTTACAAATGACTCGAAATTTTGTGTCAGTATCTCCCGGTCTATAAGTAATTTAAATTAAATTAATTAGTATGGACATCTGCAGTGACATGCAATTCTACTTATTGCATCTTAATAGCCGAAAGCACGGACGTGATTAGACCTTTTTATTTTATAAAAAACCCTGTTAAAACTCATTTTGGTGTGTTTATTTATTGTCTGTTTAAAAATGTTTTTCACCAGAAAAACAATACCCGGTACCAATACCCTTAGGGAGGTCTAACATACAGATTTTCTTTAGAGCGTTATTAGTGCGTTGTCTAGTAAATCCAAATAATTTGTGCCAAGTTCATTTTAAGATGCAGTTGTACTTATTGCAAGTCCGGTTACGTGAAGGACGTAGAAAATTAGAAAATTTTCTATGGATCTTTTGAGCTGTCAAGTGTCAAGTGATTGATCTATATATTTTAAAAGAAAAAACATCTACATCAGTGTATTAATCACATAATGCTTTTAAAATACTTAGTGTGCTTTACCTTTTTAGTCGCATTCTGTAAATTAATATTAAGTATTTGTGTAAAACGGAAACAATAAACAATTTATGTTTATAACTAATTTGAATTTTTAATTCAATTAGTTGATATGGACGAACGCATTTCATTCAACGAAAACATTTTTTATACTTTAAATGCAAAAAGCAAAACTAAAAGGATTAAATAATTAATGCAAAAGTGTAAAACTTTACCTAAGTAAAATGTGTAAATTTTAATGTTTTTTTTAAAGTAGACGATTTCATGTTCCAATATGGGTATTATTATAAACTTTTTCTATTATAACTTTTCTTCTAAATTACAAATTTTTGATAATTTTGCGCTTGCTTATGTTGATCCAGATTAAGCAAAGTTTGTTCCTATACTTTAGAGACTAGACCTTTGATAAACAAATAAACTAACTTTATCACGACATTCCTAAACACATTTTAGCCATCTAAGATACATTAATTAATAGTTTTGAGTTGCCACGTATAATAAAAAAACAAAACTCGTAACTAGCCAATTTTTTCTAGGGATCGAACCTTGATTGAACCCTCATTTTTGCCAAAATAGGTTCAATAACTGTAACAGCGAATCCTGTTTTTATCTTAAATTAAATTAGTAATTTCATGCTCAATATAATATGGGAAGCTTTTGACACAAACGGAATATATTTACGCAAACTTGAAATCGCAAACTAGAACATGTAGGCAAAGATGAGAAAAATCGCTTCGATGTACCCGTGTAATCAGTCAAGCAATGTCCACAGTTCACCCTAAATAAAGAAATTGATGATTCATACAGATTGAATACCGTCGATTCCCTCAATATTATTTCCTAGTGATTTATCTCCGTTCCTCGAAATTGATTTGTTATTAACGAGTTCTATTTATATTTGAAAGCAATTGGATATTCAGGAATGGGAGGTTCTGTCGGAATAATCTTTGATATTGACTCTTTGATCAACCTTTGTTTGATGGTAAATATTTACGTATCTAAACAGGGATGGAAGGATTGAAAGTACAAAGAAAAAATATTTTTAAGTTAGAATGTTTTAATAGTTATCAGTTACACGATTTCAAAGATATGAAGCCAATTTTAGTGTAGGTATAAACCCAATGTTACCAAAAATATTTATTGACGGTCAAAAAAGTAAATACCTTTCAAACGCTGGCTACTCTCACAATGCCATATGGTTTTGTGGGTGAAAATGGGCACTCAATACTTTCCATTAGGTGACTTGTCAATTATATTGACTTTCCCTTAAAAATAAATCCATTAGGTTAGCATCATGTCTATAAAAAATTATGTTCTGTTAGACTCTTTCGATCGTTATTATAAATCTGCCAATTCACACTTGGCCAGCGCGGATTATGGCCTAAACTCTCATAGAAGGCCCTTGTAGTGGGTACGTATATGGGCTGATGAAGAAAGCACTACAAAAGTAATGAATGTCTACTAAAAATAAAAAGTTAATCTACTTAAATTCTATTACAGATATGGACAAACTGTTTACATCTCAACCTGATGATGTAACGGCGAAGCTGGGACAACCTCTATCGATTCCCTGCAGCATCGGTTCAGGTCCTCCCGCCACTATAACGTGGAAGAAGAATGGAGAAACCCTTCCAGAAAATCCTAGGTAAGTTACTAAAACACATCCGAAGAAAGGTATGATACTGAAAAGCTTAAGATGTCCTAACAATTGTTTTTAACCGACTTCAAAAAAAAGGAGGAGGTTCACAATTCGGCCGGTATATTTTCTTAATAATATAGATGTTAATAATTTTGCCACGCAGACAAATCTCAAATGTAAACAAAGGGATAGACTTGACACAATTATATTGCGTAAACAGAGTTGTATCATTATTAATTTAGTTGTAAATTCGCTTAGTCATTGGTCTACAATGGATGATCTCGATGAGTGAGGGATCACTTGCCAAAAGCTTAGGGCTTAGAGGTTTATGCCTTCCTTTATAATATAAGGTGAAATACTAAATAATTCAAGCTATTTTTATGCAGGTTATAACCGACTTCGCGGTTTTACCAGCATGGCTCCGCTCCTGTTTGTCTTAGTGTAATGATATATAGCTTATAGCCTTCCTCGATAAATGGGCTATCTAACACCGAAAGAATTTTGCAAATCAGACTATAGTAGTTCCTGAGATTACCGCGTTCAAACAAACAAACTCTTCAGCTTTGTATAGATATAGTCATATGAGTTTCACAGTGCTTAAATGATTATAAAGTATGGTCTTATTAATATTCAAATTGAATCGGCATTAACCAATCACATTTCAAACATTGTACCATTTCTTTCTCATATCCTTAAATTCCTAAAATTGTTTCTTAAAAGTTTCCGTATTGCGAAGAAAAACCTTTGATGTAACAATACCTCTTCATTTTCAGGAATCCTATTGATTTTGGGTGTAGTAAATAAATTAGTTTTATCATAAAAAGAGGATATTTTATACTTAGAATAACAAGATTTGTTTATCAATTCAAAAAGATCTGTTTCAGTTTTACCTTCTAATTTTTATTATTCAATTATTATACAATTTGATGGAATTTCTTTAATTTATTCGTTATTTTCAGTCACTGATCATATTACTTAATAACTATTTGCTCCAGTACTAAAGCTTTCTATTTTAAAAACTTTGTGGTACTTTAAAAGGTTTTCTTTTTAGTAAACTACGTTTCAGTCTAGTACGACTTCTAATGTGTCCTAGTGCTTAAACAATAGACTAAATATTCTAATCACGTAGTTACTTAGGACTTTGTTTCTTTTCGAGACATTTTTCCTAAACTAGATACGCTTGAGGTTTGATGGTGACAGAATTGTTAACTTTTGAATGCTTTTGAAATAAAACATAACAACAGTTCACTTGTGTGGTTCTTATGTGTTTTGGGGCTTTTTCATAAAATAATTTTTAGTTATTAAGTTTGTCCCTTTTTAGTTTCGTTTACCCAATTTTTATTACATTCACAGAATTTGAAATTGTTTCCCTACAAAAGCTAGCTTGTATTGAACTATTAAGAAAAAAGCCGATCAAATCGCAGCTTTCTGATATGATTGCACCTTCATACGGTTGAAATGTTGTAGCGAGTTTAATTTTTATACAATAATTATGTAATAAAATGTGTTAAAAAATGCTTTGTATTTTAGATATCATCAGCTACAGCACGAGCTGCTGATTACAGACGTAACGAGGGAAGATGCTGGAGTGTACAAGTGAGGACTTTTTCTCAATTATTGTTATTGATTAAAAGTGTGACGTTGTTAATGCTATAATAATAATCATTGTATAGAGATTGTTCTTCTGAAATATGCCTGTTTTGGGATATATATCATATTGTATTCAATTCTTAAGCTCAGAATTGGTAATAATTTTTGTTACATTTTTCAAGATCATCATGTTTACTACCATTATTATAAGTTGTTGTAAACTCTTTAATAATATCCCATAATAAAAATCAGCTGTCACAATTATCGATCAATTAAAAATTAATGATTTAATAATTCAACAGATGTATAGCAACAAACACAAACAAGACGAAATACAGCAGACCAGGTCGGGTGGAAGTCCAAGAATCGTCTGATGAGGAACCGGCGCTGTTACCAGTGCAGCATGAGGCACAAGTGGCCAGGCCAAGAGGCAGTAACTTGAAACTTGCGTGTCCTGTCACAGGGTGGCCAAGACCTAAGGTATACATTTATTAAATAACTGGATTAGGTTGACGCGTGTGTCCGGCATGCGATCTTCCCGAAGAATTATAGTACTATCTTTACTACTTATATATAAACTAGCGGTCCGCCCCGGCTTCGCCCGTGGTACATATGAAAAATAGATGTTGGCCGATTCTCAGACTTACCCGATATGCACAGAAAATTTCATGAGAATCGGTCCACCCGTTTCGGAGGAGTATGCAGACTAACACTGTGACACGAGAATTTTATATATGTATAAGATAATAGTCAAGGAACTATATTTTTCAAGAATAAAATGATACTTTATCTATAACATTTAAACTTCAATATATTATAATACGAGCATTTTCTGCACTAGAAACGTTTAAAAATGCCTATTTTATATTTATTACATTTATCGATTCACTTATACCTTCTCATTTTGAAATTTGGAGACAATCATAACAACTACACTACACTATCAATGGAGAATTGTTTAGAACATTTTCTGAAACCTTAATATCTTCTTTAAGTGCTTTGCAGTGTTACATTTAAGCTTGGTAATATCTACTTCTAAATCTGGATACTTTGTTGCTATTTCTTTGTACTTTTCGGCGTCTATAAAGTACTAACTTGATAAAAGGTAGCCTATGTTCTTTCTCAGGGTCTAAAGATTGTCTGTGCCAAATTTCATCAAAATCGCTTGAGAGGTAAACCTCGCTTTAAGCGGGAAAGCGTAACAGACAGACAGAGTTATTTTCGCATTTATAATATTAGTAGGGATAGTGTCATAAAGTAGAATGGTTAATTTTGGTTGATAATCTTTTCCAAAATTCCAGTTAATCTGGGAGCTGACACCCCCCGGGGGTAGAACCAGTGAGCTGGAGAGCAGCGAGGAGGTGCTGCAGTTGGTCAACCTGGATGAGGACCAGGTTGGGGTCTACTCCTGCTCCGTGGAAGGGAGGAGCGATGTGGTTAAGGTATGAAAAGGAGTTAAAGAAGGGATTTTTAACGTGATAACGTTTTTAAAATCGTTTTGGTCGGGTGACATGTTCAGAAACTTGTGTCACACCAAAACCTCACGAGCGCGATCGCAGGTATGAGAGAGAGAGACGGACCGATCTCCCGTCTCATCTCGAGCGCTGCCACCAATAAGACGTTATCACGTAAACATCTCGATCGTAAACCTACTTTACAAACAACCAATTTTTTTCTGAGGATGAAATATGTTTTGCATAAAAAAAAATGAAGGGACAGTGTTGAAGATAATATTAGTTTTGAGAAAAATAGGATAAGATTTTCTTTTTATTGTGCAATTTTATATGTTGGAAAATATGGTGTGGCAAAGGGCACCCTGGCTAATAAAAAAAAATCGTTGGTAAAATTATTAAAAAGTCTTGTAATAAATATCATATCCCTACTTAGCCTTTATTCTTTTTATTTGCCTTCCGTACATTATAATTTATAACTTAATTTGCAAAACGTAACTAAACTCCTGAACCTATAAATATAATATCCCACGGTAAAATGTCGCAAAATTCTTCCAAAATTGTTAAACAAAAAAGAAATTTATCATTCAGATAGCTTTGTGAACGTGAGATAAGATGTTATCCCGGGTAATTATGTAAATTGTTACTTTTACAGTTGTGATAAACTCGCGGGACTTATTAACCGACTTCAATAAGGGAGGTTTTAGTCACCTTAACTAATAGTATTGGAAAATATTTACATATGATTTATTTCTAAGAGCTTCCGTGTGAAATTATTCGTTAGAAATTTTCCAATTGAAATTTCCAGCTCAAAAACAAAACAACAATTTTTACTTGTCTGTGTAGATTTATCATCATCCGTTTATACAAATTATACTCAGTTTTCACAAGCCAAAATTAAAATAAAAGTTTTTTCCTACTATAGTTTATCGGGTAGAATTCGCGGGTAGAAGCTTGTCATTAATAAGTTGTCTCAAAAAATTAAGAACAGGTCCCGGGCCTCGAGGGTGCCTCGTTAAAAATAAATACGATTTCTAATTCTTATAACCTTACGCGGAACGTTACCGCCGGGAGATCTTTCCGTAATGTTTGTAATAATTGTGTTCGCTAAACTTTCCTTGCTTCCTGTTATTTTTGTTGCCAACTTCTGACAAGTTACCGACTTACGAGCTTTATTCCTGGAATTGAGAGGAAGTTTATATGATTACTGAATAAAATATGTATACTAGATGTACGACCCGGCTTTCACTGGATTTAAATGGTATAAAAATTATTGATTAAAAAAAAAGACGGGTTGCACTCCGGGAGTGCCGGCAGAAGTGAAAACTTGATTATTAACGTTCAGCATGTTTGATATTTTGGAATTGTATCCGTCTTACGCATGGAATATAAGGGCAAAAAAAAACATCCGTCTTACGCTTTTTCGATCAGGCCACGTGTCCTGACGCGAGTTTAAGATTTTATACCCAACGCCGCTAAAGAAGTTTTCACTTCAAAAATCTAGAGTATACTTGATTTTTGACCCGGTTTTCACTGGACTGACGTATTTAATAAAAATCTTTTAAAATTTTCATTGAATATTTTCACAAATTACGAACAGTAATGGGAGGTTAAAATTAGAAATTCCGGTCGTAAGTTTAATTTTATGTCGTAGGTATCAATTACGGCGCGGTTTATTATTTCCTCCATAAAGGAAAATTTATGAGGAAACGAATTTGATACTTTGTTAATTCTTTATGTAAAGCGCTTTATAAATAGGAAATTTTCAAGAAAGTGTCCCAAATGAATAAGGTTAATCATAGCTACATTTTCCTGCTTTTATGTTAATACCTAAAGTGCAAAAGGAACCAGTCAGTTTTAAATACCCGAAGATAAGTGTTTAATTTCAGCTCTATGGTGTCTCTATGTTATTATACATAATGTAAATTGTAATTAAAAATTAGTTACTGAAATCTAGTGAACGTTTACAAAGATGTGATAGATTAATGTCTGTTACATGTAAGAGTCGAAGAATATGGCCATATTGCCTTGAATTAGCACATGTGCTTCATTTTATTCTAACCAAAATCTATCAAAAAGGATTTATATTTCTTGAATTCATTTAGATTTTAGATGTTTCGTATAACCGCAATTTACGGCTTTCCTCATAAAAATAAATAAATATTTCAGGACATTTTTCACACGAACTTTCCCTTAAACTTGTCGCTTGTGTTATGGAAACCAAATGGTTGATAAACATACATATATAATTTTAAATACACACTCATATAGCTAATTAACACCCAGACATAGAGCAAACATCAATGTTCATCATACAAATATTTGCCCTGGGAATCGAACCAACAACCTCAAAAAAATCATGAAATCATTGTATCCTTAATGTTTAATATAGACCTTCAACGTGACCTACACGGAGCCGGTCATCATCACCCTCCCACCTGTCTCCAAGGAGGCGATGAGGGCCAGTACTGTGCGGTTCAACTGCACGGCCAGAGGCACTCCTGCACCAAAGATCACGTGGTACAAGGATGCTAAACTGCTGCAGCTGGCTGGCAGGGTGGGTACTTGAATAGAGAAAATATTTATAAAGATTAAGAATTAATTTAAAAAAGCCCGAATATGTATGAATGTGCTGAAAACAAAGCATTATCTGATGGGGGTCTTTTATAAAGTTTTATATTTATTTTTATCTCGTTATTTGTTTCTCAAATGTATCTTTAATGTTCTCTGTTTTGAATCATTTTACTCTCAAATCTTATACTAATGAGTAGAAATACAAGAACACAAAATTATATTTATCAAACTGATAATCTTATTTTCTTCTCTGTTAACATTAAACCATCTTACCTAGATCATCATCTACTTACTTATTTCAGCAGAATTAAATACAATGGGTATTATAAATGAATCCCTATTTTGCAGATAAATTTACGGAAATCAGCGGACCGCACGCGCATCGAGCTAGTAATCAGTGGTGTTACTTCCGAAGATGCAGGTATACATTATTATTGATTTAAAATAACTCTTTTTGTAAGATCTGTCTCGAAGGACCATTTAAAGTTAATTTATCAGACTTTGAAACCTTTCGTTTTTACTGACTACGTTATCTGTATTATTAGAAAGCATTTGATTGTGTCGAACGTTCCGCTTTTTTACGTTAATTCTGTATCTTATGAATTAAAATATTCCGCTCGAAATCTAAATGTTTTATACCATAAGCCATAAATTTTACATTATTTGAAACTATCTATTATTATTAATTAGGTTAGATACTAGAAAAAAAGTTATTTTAATGCCTATCTAAGGTACCTATAATTCACGAAACAATCTCTTACTAGCGTGTACCAATTTCTAGATAAACTCAAACGTAAACAACTAAACATTTATTTATTCAACAAGACTTCTTTTAAAGCACTTTTGAATCGTCATAACATTTTTTAACATTTACCACCGATTCGGAAAGCAATACGGAGAAGAACCGGCAAGAAACTCCATAGAAATTTTTACATAATATTTCAGCTCTATATTCATTGAGTTACATGTACTACGTACTAGAGAGGACATCGTTAGTACACTTTTTTTAACACGAGTTAGAGTCGATCGTCTCAAACTCAATTTTTTTTTGTTACATTGATTGGTTTTAATTGATAAGTTTATTCATATTTTTTTAATAAGATAAACAAGGTTTATTTGTTACATTGATTGGTTTTAATTTATAAGTAATAAGAGGCAGAATATCTACAACGTGTATGACTCACAAGCCGGCCCGCGCCGCCGCGCTTGTCCCATAGATTTTGTTCGTCCTCTCTAGTAATAATACCTCAATGTCTATCTAATTTTGGAATCCTTACAGGCGTGTACCAATGTTTCGCGTCGAACGGTATATCGATAGCGTCCCAATGGGGGGAACTGAAAGTAACGGGCCCGGGGGCGGCGGCCCCGCAGCGCGTGCAGTGCGCGCCCGCCGGCCCCGCCGCCGTGGCGCTCCGCTGGAGCCCGGCCGCCAGTCAGGTCATCGCCTACACTGTGGACTCGGCGCCGAGAGGTGGGTGAATGAATGAATGAATGAATGAATGAAAATTCTTTATTGAAGTGAATCTTCTTTATCGGGGTTGGACAAAAATTTAGTGTAACATTTTTGCGTTACGCCGTACGCGTGACATTTTTACGTTACGTTACGTTACTCGTGACATTTTTAAGGTCATAAAGAAGTTTCACATCTTACGTGTGTACTCTAGCACACGCATACATTTTTTGCTTAGAAATAAATAAATACAAATGCAAAAGCACACAACACATAATATAAAACAAGCAAAAGGTGGCCTTATCGCTAGGTAGCGATCTCTACCAGGCAACCCTTAAAATATAGGAAATACACAGAACAAAAAGTGGGTGGATAAACGTGGGATAATCTTTAGGATGGGATAAATCTATCTATATTTTAGTATATTTTAGTTGGTAAGCGTATAACTCGAGAACGGCTGAACTGATTTTGTAATGTTTTTGAAGTGAAACTTCTTTATCGGGGTTGGAAAAAAAATTAGTGTAACATTTTTCCGTTACGCGCCATCTTGTTTTTATCCGCGACGTTTTGGACGACGCGGTTGGCGCAGTGGTAATGTAACTGCCTAGTGAGCTGACGGTCCCGGGTTCGATCCCCGGTCAGGGCAAATATTTGTGTGATGAACTCAATTATTTGTTCTTGGGTCTGGGTGTTATTATCTATATATGTATTTATTAAATATTATATTTATCGTCGCCTAGTACCCACAACACAAGCCTTAATTGAGCTTACTGTGGGACTAGGTCGATTTGTGTAATAATGTCCTATAATATTTATTTATTTATTTATTTATTTATTTATCCCTACCACGCGTGATTGACGTATTTATGTAAAGTTGCATATAATTATTGAAAAATAAGGTCATAAAGAAGTTTCACTTCTTACGTGTGTACACTAGTACACGCACACATTTTTTTGTTTATAATATTCCTTTACGAGGATGATTCCTATGGAGAGAAAACGTAAACATGTACCACGGGCGCTAGGGCGGGCTAGTAGGATAATGAAAGGAAATAAACAAATTCTGAATGATACTCCAGATTTATAAATAGAAAAATTAAAGAGTATCATCAATAAGTATCTTCCTAATAACTGTCTTTTTGTTGATTTTTGACTTATACATCTCTTTTTATCATGAGGATATTTGAATATTTTGTAATAAGATTTTTCGGCCTTATTTCTCACAATCATTTATATTCGTTTATATTCCAGACAAGCCGGGCAACATGCGCACAGAACAACCGCACACGAACACGCAAGAAACAGTGAAACTCCGGGAACCGCTCACACCGTACAAGTTCCAAGTGCGAGCGTACATCCCGCTACCGACCAATAAGAATGTGGCCAGCGATATGTCGGAGAGCGTCGTGTGTATGGGGCAGGGGGGTGAGAAATGCATCTGTTTTGGTGTAGCATTTCATGCAATATACAATATTCAAAATTTTGATAGATCAGAAAAGTGGATAAAAAATTGGTTGTTTGTAAAGTAGGTTTACGATCGAGATGTTTACGTGATAACGTCTTATTGGTGGCAGCGCTCGAGATGAGACGGGAGATCGGTCCGTCTCTCTCTCGTTATACCTGCGATTGCGCTCGTGAGGTTTTGGTGTGACACAAGTTTCTGAACATGTCACCCGACTAAAACGATTTTAAAAACGTTATCACGTCAAAGGTCGATGGTGAAACGAGAAAGATTAAAAAGAGATAGCCACATAAACCACCGTATGAAGCATTATGTACTATGTTTCATATATTCGTGGTATATTGTACATTGTTCTTATCATCTTGAAGCCAATTTTTGAAAGTATAATTTATACCACGTATTCAAACATGTTTCTTGTTGTGAATTGCTTGAGTTTGCCATTTTAACCAGAATGTACTCATCAATCCTTACTGATTTTATGCACTAAATTCTTCCTGCAGGACCAATAAACCTGCTATACCCATAAATCCTAACTAATTTCATCATATTTTTCTTGCAGTGCCAATAAAGCTGCTCAAACAAGAGGACGGTATCCTTGTTTCCTGGAGACAGTTCGCATTTGATACTCCTGGTGTGGTGCAGTGGATCCTGCAGCTCGCTAACGACACGTCACCGAGTGGTAATGTGACAAATGTCACGTTGGATGGAGCCGTGTATAATTATACTATTGAAGGTGGGTTGTGGAAAGAGGATAACCATTTTGCTCTGTGAAAAGATTATTAAAAGCTTTATAATTCATTGAATGTTTGTTGGAGTTGCTTAAAATTATTAAAGAAATGTTCAATGTATGCCTTGTGATACATAAAAGCAATGGGGTACACTATTAAGTTGTAATTCATTGAGTACTAGGTATCCGCCCGCGGCTTCGCAGTCAAAGAAAATCCGCATAGTTCCCGTTGCCGTGGGATTGCGTCATTTTCACGGGATAAAAAGTAGCCTATGTCCTTTCTCGGGTATTAAAATATCTCCATACCAAATTTCATGAAAATTGGTTCAGTAGTTTAGGCGTGATTGAGTAACAGACAGACAGACAGAGTTACTTTCGCATTTATAATATTAGTATGGATTAAGGTATACATGTGTATTGTATGCTTTATAAATCTGCTTAAGTACATTTACAAGTTATTTTATTTTTCACTGTCTTGTACACTAACTTAGTTTTCCTTATTTATTATAAGGTTATGTGAAATTAAGGAATATTCAAACAACACAGCGCAATATTGTCAGTGTACTTATAAGTAATAAATTAAATACGATTTTATTCTACTAAGTACCAATATACCAATCTTTCCTTTACCAGAACCATCTTCCCACCAATACGTGCGAGTGCTCGGTTCGAGAACGTTGGAGTGGCTCCGGCAGGACCTCTCCCTGGTAGAGTGGAGTAGTACAGACACGGCTGGCCTGGACACGGACGATTGGTGAGGGTCTGGTCGCCTATGGGCCATCGTGGACGAATGGCTTAGTGGTCTTTATTAAGGCTGGTTGTAGATATCGATGTTACTTAAACGTATTTAAACGTGGATCTATGGATCAGAATTCCAATTGTAAACATCTGTGACATGCGAAAAGATACTCAAAGAATATAACATATAATTTTTTATTTTAAATATTTAAAATTAATGCATTATAAATGAGAAGTTTTTAAAAGAATAGAAAAAAGCCGGATTCACTCCTAGGTGTTGTAAAAAGATGCGGTTTCGAATCCCGCCTCGTGATCAAATGTTTCTTCTTTCTATGCTTCTTTTCTATTTCTATTCTTAAAAAAAAACCTCTTATATTTACAAACTATTCCTTCAACAGGGAATCAACAGCGATCCCCTACGATTTGGAAGCCCGGGAAGTATCAGAACACGGGTTCACATTACAGTGGCGGTGTGAAGGTGCCCCCAGTGCGTACCTGGTGTGCGTGCGGAGGGTAGATGGCAAGGATGAGTGTCAGGAAAGGTGGGTCAATAATTATTAGTAACTAAAATAAGGCTTAATATTAAGGGGAGGCTCCGTAAATTTTATGTGAATTTGCATTAATATTCTGAAACAGGCACACATACAATCAAAATGGAACTTTAGTATTATATTATATTTATATTTATTGAGTCTTTTTCTTTCGATGTACAAGACAGTTACGTAATTGTAACATTTTCGCTCGATTCATTTTTTATTCAAAAATTATGCCTTTTTTAAGGATTATTAAATTTTTTTAAAGATTTACTTGGACTTTGTCTAAAATAAATGTTAACAGTAAGAAAATAGAGTTTACTATAGAATCCCAATTCCCAAGATATTTTTTCTCTAGATCAATTATTACTTTAGTTATAAACGAAATAAGAATTGAGACTTACTTTTCGAGCTCGAACGCGATCAAACAGCGCACGCGATATTCAACTTTATTACGGCTGTGTCTAGTACCGTAACCGGTCTCTCAGTGCCAGAAATTATGTTAGGGAGCCTCCTCTTAATACTAATAATTCGATCTCTTTATTATTTTGGAAAGTCGATCTTTTATCGCATACCATTATTTTCCTGTGTGCCTATTTATTTTCGACGTGACAACGTCTTATAATTCGATAGAGCCGGCTGCACGCATGAAAAAACATGACTCATGCGGCGTTACCTCGCTCTGAGGCGTTCCTTGTAAAGCTTGAAGTGCAAGCGAGAGCGCGGAACGAGCGACAAAGAAGCACAATCGGACGTTGTCACGTTCAACTATCGTCAGTAAACCGACTTTACAGACAACCAATTTTTTTTTTTTCAAAAAAATAATCGACTACACCCATCACACATAATTTATAATATTTATTCCCCATACCCATTGTTTTAGCCAAAAACCAAGCGCCACAATCGAGGGCCTACAACCGGACAGCGAGTACGAGGTGCGTGTTAAGGTCCGCGCTTCCAACGCCTTCTCGTCGCCGTATAGAGTGCATACTGCGCCTGCTGGTAAGGATATAACTTTCTTAACTTTCATGACACTTTCACTTTTAACACTCAACCACAGAATACATAATAGTAGCTAAACGCTACAGAACGGACACTCTCCGCCTCCCGCCAAAATTAAACACTTACCTCCCCCGCACGATCAGACATAAAATGGGCCATATTTTTCTCCAAGGACGATACGCAACGAAGATTGACAACATTAATCAAATTGACTTAAAGTAATTTTATTATTTTGGATTTGTGATTATCGTTTTTCGTAGAAAATGGTTAGATATTGTGCTGTTTACGGATGTATTTCATCAGAAAAACGCGAATTTTTTTTTACGCTAGTCACAAATGTGCCAACCATAAAGCGTTAACACACACATTTGCAGTCTCTACAGTGTGACTGTCAAAACGATCATTTTGTATGGAGTGTCCGGGGTGTGACTCAACTGCACACTTTCAACACTTAATCGGGAACATGAACTTTGAATATCAAACATTTAACACATAATACATATACATACACACAACATACACAGTGGCAAAATAACTGTTAATGCAACGATTGAATAAAAAAAGACTTTATAATCTTTTATTTTTAATTTTGGGTCGCCGAAGTACGTTTTATCGTACGTTGTACAATCACGGGCGCGGAAACCCAGTTGTCTGCGCGTGTTTTTATATTAATATTTCACGACGATCTTACGGAATTTAAAGCATAGCGTCCACAAGACGCTCGTGCAGCGCGTGCGCATAGCCGCGTGATCGAAGCAGTGTCATCAATGTTTCGTTGCGTTTCCACATTTTATTCGAGGGAAATTTGGAAAAAATGAAATACTGACTTTTGAATTTGATATTTTTGGTTTTATGGCATTCAAATGCTTTATAAATATAAATTTATATTTATAAAGCACTAGATTTCCGCCCGCGGCTTCGCCCACTTTTTCAAAGGAAACCCCGCATCGTTCCTGTACGGACTATGGTTCGTACACCTGGGATGCTGCTGCTACTAATAAAACTAAGCTGCTAAATAATATGATTTTATTGCTATGCGGTAATGAGTTACATACGTACGCGGCTCGCGACGTTTTAATGTGAACTAATGCTATATGTAAATGAAAATGCTGTGATATACAAAAATGATGATTTTGCACTCTGTGCGGTTGCACCGTACAGTTCCCGTTCCCATGGGATTTCCGGGATAAAACCTATCCTATGTGTTAATCCAAAATCCAAGTTACCCTCTATATGTGTGCTTAATTTCATTGTAATCGGTTCAGTAGTATTTGCGTGAAAGAGTAACTGGTGTGAGTTGGCGTGAGTTGGCGTGAGTTGGCGTGAGTGGGCCTGAGTTAGCGTGAGTGATCCTGAGTTAGCGTGACTGTGCGTGAGTTAGCTTGAGTGAGCGTGAGTTAGGCGTGAGTGAGCGTGAGTCAGCCTGAGTGAGCGTGAGTGGTCCTGAGTTAGCGTGAGTGATCCTGAGTGAGCGTGAGTGATCCTGAGTTAGCGTGAGTGATCCTGAGTTAGCGTGAGTGATCCTGAGTTAGCGTGAGTGATCCTGAGTTAGTGTGAGTGAGCGTGAGTCAGCCTGAGTGAGCGCGAGTGGTCCTGAGTTAGCGTGAGTGAGCGTGAGTGATCCTGAGTTAGCGTGAGTTAGCCTGAGTGAGCGTGAGCGTGAGTGAGTGTGAGTGATCCTGAGTTATCATTTATTTATAATTTGTTCGCAGGTCCGCCGCGTTTCAAGGAGCTGCGGTACGAGACGCTGAACGCGAGCGCGGTGCGGGTGCGCTGGGCCGGCCCGCGCGGCAACTACACCGTGCGGCACAGCGCGCGCCTGCGCCTGCCCGTCGAGCTGTGGGCCGCGCTGCACACCGCCGGCCCCAGCGCAGTGGTGAGTGTGGGCCCAGCGCTGGGCGGGCCCGCGCGGCAACTACACCGTGCGGCACAGCGCGCGCCTGCGCCTGCCCGTCGAGCTGTGGGCCGCGCTGCACACCGCCGGCCCCAGCGCAGTGGTGAGTGTGGGCCCAGCGCTGGGCGGGCCCGCGCGGCAACTACACCGTGCGGCACAGCGCGCGCCTGCGCCTGCCCGTCGAGCTGTGGGCCGCGCTGCACACCGCCGGCCCCAGCGCAGTGGTGAGTGTGGGCCCAGCGCTGGGCGGGCCCGCCCACTACCACGATCAACAAGAGAAGACATCAACTAGCCACTCTACGTCTAGAAGCTTGGCGGCGAAGTTTCTGTCGCAAAATCTGCATTCCTTTGCCTTCTCCAGGACGAGATACAATGCAACACGCTATAGTTCACATTGCAAGCTGCGCAGCAACATTTTACCCAGTTTGGATCCTTAAAACCACCGAGATAATTAATACATGACTGCTTTACTAACTATATATTTATTTGCAGATAAACGGCATAGACCCGACGGAGCCGACGTACGTGATAGTGACGGGGTACGAACCGTACGCGCACAGTCCCGTGCTCACCATACCCGCGCAGGGAGTCGAACTGGGTAAATAAGCGTCATTTGTAAATACAAGCTATTTTTATTGAAATATCATAGAAGTGATTTATGAAAACACAATTTCTGAACTTAGACGCTTAAAATATACTGATTTTGGTTAGGTTGCACCATATTTTAGTTATATTTAGGGCTGATTTTTCAATCCTTGGTTAAATCTTATTCGTCGAATAATGTATAAAACTACCATTTTAAAAACGTATTCTAACTGCCCGTATTTGACAGTTTACGTGACATTTTAACATCATCGTGTAATACTTTATTGGACGGATAAGTTTTATCCAAGCATTGAAAAATCGGCCCTTAATGTTAACAGAAACAGTGACTTTTACAGTGATAGCGAAATGGTTTGCACTAGCGTGTTTTTTAGCCCCATTTTCATTACCGGCTTTGGAAATACAAGCTTTGAATTTAGTTACAGACTGAATAAATTGTTATTACACATTTACTATTGTTTATATGTACTTGTGTTATGTATTTTCTTTCTTATACTAGTGAAGTTATATTTAGGACTGATTTTTCAATCTTTGGTTAAAACTTATTCATCGAATAACATATTAAACTACCATTTCAAAAATGTATTCTAATTGTCCGTATTTGACAGTTTACAGGTGAAATTTTAAAATGTTCGTGTAATACTTTATTGGACGGATAAATTTTAACCAAGGATTGAAAAATCGGCCCTCACGTTATAATTTTTTTTTCTCAGAGTCGAAGGACCTCCAATACGAGTACACGAGCGCGGGAGTACGTGTGTTCTGGAACAGTGCTGGCCCCAGAGTGGTGCGATTTGCGCAGAACATCACGCAGCCTCTTGAGACATGGCGGGCTGTTAACGTCACTGACTCTAGTGTTGAGGTGTGTGGTTTAGTTAAGAAGAAACGAAGATTTCATTTTAAAAGATAATTTTTGTAATATTTTTTGGCCAATTCTTCTTGCCAGGAGCGACCGAATCGGTGGCAGATTCAAAATATTTGTAACAAATTGTAAAAGTTTAAATAATTGAAACGAAAATTAAACAGGAATTTACATAGCCTAATTACGATGCCTAAATCTTTGAAAAAGCTATGTATTCTATATGCTATAATTGTGTTTGTATGCTTTTGATTTTCTTGAATCTATGTGATTTTGTTCTATGATAAAAAAGTTTTTATTTATTATATTATTTTTTCTATAGCTAACGGACTTAGATCCGAAGTCGCCCGTGTACGTGATGGTATCCCTCGCGGGTGTGGGCAAGCGGAACCAGGTGCTGAACATACCACCGAATCCGAACAATAACTTTGGCTTCCATTTGGGTAAGTAAACACTAATTGAATAATAACGTATATTTTTTTGTTTACTTGATCGAAAACCTTCTTATAATTTCGTATTGAATGCCCATACCAACCCTACCCAACCATATTTATAATCAGATATAAAAAAATATACTCAAAACAAAATTGTTATATCCGACATGTGGCACTAAATCTTGCGGTATTAAGGCTGCAGTCTAGCAAAATTGCGTTTTCAACAAGTTATTTGACAATTTTTTCCCGGCTAATGAAATGATAAACTGAATTTTTTTTTCTTGTTTATCAATTAGTGTTATATACGCAATGCGCGTGAATTTTTTCACATTTATAAAGTTACTTTATGTTACCTTAATCAGGCCTTCAAGATAAGTCTCTTTCCCCCAAAATCATTTCGAGCTAAGTTTGTGCACTCACTACGTTGCAACCGATTACAATTTACATAATCTGATCAGCGCATTATTATCCTTATATAGTCGTTATTAAAAACTGCTGAATACAATTACCGAAAAACTTATGATTTTCTTAATTAGAGCGTTATAAATTCATTAAATTTCCCATTTTTTGCCTTACAAAATCGATTGATAAATACTGCTAAAAGTTATTTTTTCCATTAATTTATTTGAGTTGGTTGAAGACCAATGAGTATTAATCCTTTAAAAAAAATTTTTTTTGAATTTTGATAATTCTTTATATATTAAAAAAATATTTAAAATAATCAGGAAAAATCCTAGCGAATTTCTTTAGTCGCGCTCCTTGGGCCGGAGCGTTCTGACGTGTGCTCTACGCTCGATTTTCCTTCATACCGAAGTGAAAGTTGCTCTACTTCATTAAATTTAATATTTTTGTTAATTGATTATTTTTATCTTAGTTTTGTGCAAATATTCGTATTTTTAAACATTTAATTTCGATATGGAAAATAAACGAAAAAAATACGCGTGTAACTACTAGAAAAAAAATTATCTTCGAACATAAAGTTAATGAAACCAAATAGATTGCAAAGGTGATTGGCAACAATTTCTTTATTTTACGGGGTGTCAGTAAAGGGATGTATATTTCTTTAAAACTAAAGTAAGCTCATAAATTTTCTTATAATATAATTTTTTTGAAGTTCCAAAAATGTTTATTTTTCGTTTGAGAAATACGAAATATAATATAAACTTGTATTGAGAACTTGAACTTCACAAGTTCATCCGGGGAAATCCCCATACGGGGAAAATGATTTGTTTACTCCAAAATTGATCCGAGGTGTTTTAATTTTTTCTTCTAGTCATTTTCAACGTAGCGGCATGTTGTTTGATTATTAATTTTGAAACTTAAATACAGGATGTTGGTTTTATATTCTGATCTTACAGACGCGCTGACAAATTTAGTCCACCATTTCTAGTTTAGTCTAACTACAAAACTACCAAAAAACTCTCAGTACCAATATTAAAACGAATGGATTATCATCACATCATCAAAATTCAGTGGGGTTGAGAACTAAACAAACAGAAGTAACAGAGACGCGAAGAATAAAAAAAGAGGACGAAAACGATAATTCGTTGATGCTTTCCCTTTTCGACGTATTGTTAGGGTACATCACCAATCTGCAAAAAACAAAACTGATGATTCCCAATTGCTGATTAAAAATGAAAAACAAATAATCGACAACAGTGGTGAAAATTTGCTGATCACAATGAAACATCCTTCAGTGGTAGCAGATTTACTCATTTAAAATGTATCGGTGAACAGCGTAAAGGAGAGGAGGACAGGAAAACATTATGAATGTGGATGGTGGATTGTATACAGGGTGTAATCGATAAGTATGTGCAGGCGATTATGACGTTATTATTGCAGGTATCAAAAAACTTAAAACTGATATCGAAATTACTTTACCTAATGAGCAAAATGACAATAATAACTTTTTAAAAGTATAACGAGAAATATCTAAAAAATTTACTTTATACACTCCCATATCAAAAAGGGAAAATGGGACTAGTAGAAGTTAAATGTCTAATTCCGGCAAAAGACATGAATGCGGAAGATGCGGTTAAAAAAAAATTTAATATTTGAAATACAATGCAAAAAATAACACTTTTGTCATAGATAAGAATCATGACTATTTTTTCCAAATTCAGGGACAACTAAACGTTGCAGAAGCAGAAGTCTGCTTATTTGCTGTTTGGACTGGAGTGAATCATTCGTTAAAAATAGAATATATAAAATAGAATATATAAAAAAGTATGTAACGTTTAGGCAAAATAAAATGATGGACCATTATTGGATTTTACATAAATTGCCTACTGTCAGAATTGATTGATTCGAGACTTCAGCATTCGATGCCCATCAAGGACCCATCCTATATCATTCAAGCGATTGAAAAAAAAGAGATAAATCCAGTGCAACCGATAAAGCATCAGAATGCTAGCAAAAGATTTATTAGGTTTATCAATATAAATCTATATATTATACATAATATAATAAATCTGTAGAAGACGCGAAGACTGACATCCGCGCGGACGGAGTCGCGGGCGGAAGCTAGTCAGAAATAAATATCTTTTGTTTTCATTTGCGTATTTTTCTATTTTATAATTTTTTAACACAAACATTACATTTTTTTTATTAAATACAAAATTTGTTTATCCGTTTTATTAGTTAAACTGAACAACTTTCACTAAGAAACTTAGGTCGAAAAAAATGTATAGAGTTATGCATTTTGTATGGAAAGCTTATTTTTTTTATATTTCGTCCAAATTTCTTTGTAAAAGTTGATCAGTTATATAAACATGAAGTTGAAGATATCAATAGAAAGTATTCGCAAATTTTGTGTACTGATAAAAAAAAATCACCCGGTGTAATTTTCACGAAAATTGTTTCAAATTGTCATTTTTGGTACTTATTACGAATATTAAATTATACGAATGATTTAATTTTTAAAAATTAAGTGGAGCAACTTTCCCTTAGTACATTTGTATTATTTACATATAGGATGACAGGATGCATTTGTTTGCACTACTAGACCAAGCCCTTAAACTATATGGTATTAAACCGCGTGATTTTGAAATGCGTGGTATTAAAAAGAGTGGTGTAAAACCGCGTGGTATTGAACCATGTGGTAATAAACCATGTATTATTAAATTGTGTGGAGTTAATCCGTGTGGTATTAAATCATATGATATTAAAATGTGCGTTATTTTACCATGCATTATTATATACCTGGTTACATATTAATATAATGCCATTGTTCAACAGGTATCGGGTTGGGTGTGTGCTTTTGCGTGATGTGCGTGCTGGCGGCCATCTTTGTGTACGTCTGGAGGAAACGGAAGTCGAGGAATCGGACGCCCGTAAGGTTAGTGATTTGTGTTTATTTATAAGGTTTAATTCAACATATTTTTCTAAGGTTTGCCTATTGTTATATTTTTATAAGGTGTTATATTTTATTACACATCCACAGTTGTTAGTAAAAATTCCAATAAATTATGTTAGTATGTAAATCAAAAAATCGTATTCATGGAATAAAAATAATAAATATAATAAGTAAATAGTTTATGTTATTGTTTCAGGGCGCGACGACCAAATACATCGCCGGGTAATGCGGAAGAGGAGGGATCGGAAATGAGGGTAAGAAAAAGCACTTTTAAATAACTTTTTTGTCTAAAATCTTTAATATAGCTTAATTCGATTATCATTATTTATAAGCCTTAAGCATCAAATATAACTATATAGTTAGATTTCTATTTTTGGATATCTTACGAAGAGACTTTTATCAATTTACCAAGATGTTTAGTAGTTTAATTGGAGAGATTCCATGTTTTATTCATTAAAGAAATTCCCCTCCTAGTCCCCGTTAAGATATTCTTGTTATATATTAAATGTATTGGTAACGAAAGCATCGATGAGACTGAAAATATTGGAAGATGTTATGACGTTCGCAGGCCGCGGCGCCGCGCGTCAACGGCACCGAGCCGCTGCTCAACGGGCACCTGCAGCATCACCATGTGAGTTCCACATATTACTCTATATAAATAACTAGCAAACCGGGCGAACTCCGTTTCGCCACCAGAGACACGTTTTCTTTGCTATAAAACTCACGGAGCCCGAGACCTTTCCAACGAATGCAAAACCGTGGAAATCGGTTCGTGCGTTCTGGAGATATAGCGTCAGGAAGGAAAACCCGACTTATTTTTATATAGTAGATAATATAATACATTTAACTCGCGATCAGATTATTGGCGTTTGCGTATTTTGTCTCTCAGGTACGTAGAAATGTAACTACCTACCGATTTAATTTTGGGGCGTGGATTTTACAAGCCAATCTTGCAATGCGTACTGTCATCATTTACGTACGCATTTCAGACATACGTCAAATTAATTTGACAGAGTTGTTTAATTTTGTTGTGCCTACCTAGATTCTAGAGTAACTTTTAATTATTGTGAATTTAAAACAGTTCATTAAAATTAAAATAGTAAATCTTGTGTACGTGAGGAATCAAAATTGATAAAATTGCTAATTCATTCCACACGATTACAGGGCAAAACGCCAAACGGCAAAATGCGGAAAAATCGTCGCGTGGACGAGTTGGACGCGTTCGACGTGTCCCGCTATTCGCCCGACACGACCGCGGAGACGGTGCTGGACGCGAGCACGCCTTCGCTTCGCCCGCTCGCCGCGCTC
Source organism: Colias philodice (assembly GCF_061535455.1). NCBI lineage: Eukaryota > Metazoa > Arthropoda > Insecta > Lepidoptera > Pieridae > Colias > Colias philodice. The sequence goes on from NC_143090.1 coordinate 761,338, forward strand.
GACGTGTCGCGCGTCGAGCCCGAGCCGCTCGCCGAGCCGCTCGGCAAGCTGCCCGACGACAACATGAACTCGGAGCTCACCTTCCAACTAGACAACAGTAAAATCCAACCGACGCTCCAGCCGAACGGTTGAGCCCCCCCTCCCCCCCGCCGCCCGGAACCACACGGGGGTAGGTGACCCCCCACACCCCAACCCCCACCCCCCGGGGGTAGGTGACCCCCACACCCCCCACCCCCCGGGGGACGGCGGGCCGCGTCTCGTTCCTATGCTAGAATTTATTTTCGACGAAGGCTGATTTTTAAACAATAGTACGGGTAATTTAGTTTCGAGACGTTACGCCCGAGCGGACGCGCAGACAATCAAGCACCGAACCGTATTATATTAATTGATATTTATTTCCCCCCTAGATAGAAGCCCCAGACGCTACAGTTACCGACCCCCACATTCCAATATATATATATATATTTATTATATACGAAGCGCACACCCGTTACGCGAATCGAATTAGATAGTGAATAAAATTATATGAATCGACAACGAACTATTGAGAGTGACATAGTTTAATGTTCGTTGATGTTTGGAGGGGGGTGGATGGAAGGCTATGCGTGCTTGCCCATTGCTCAAACTTATTGTGGACGACTCGTCTTTAGCTAAGGTCTAGAATTAGGGGAGAAATGGTCTGGGAACGTGTATTTTGCAATTAAGGTTCCTAAAGTTCATTTATTTTAGCCGTACGCCCTTTAGAACAAAAATACTGACCTCCTTTAAATTCCCACGTTTTAGATGTAACCCCATATTTGAGTAAATAGCAAGAAATCCATCCTTCTCGCTAGTTTAGAAGCCCCTACAGTTCGTTGTTTACCCATATCACAATTACAATCTACCTCATTTTCTTGATTATAAGGTTTAAAGTTGATTAAGTTGGCCCCAGTTGGCACCCGGTTAGGTAGCATTTGTTTATTTATTTCATAGTTTTTAAGGTTTTGTCCAACATTCAACACTGGATTTGTCTTTTCGGTACAAGCACCTAGGTACAATTTACTTGTAGTAAATTGTAAGTACAATGTGTTTTAAACAGTCAAAACCTGTAGAGTATAATATTAAAGTAATATTTTTTGCTATTCAATACTAACCTTATTAATATCTTGATAAATAATTAACGTATATTGAATTAAGCCTAAAATTGAAAGTAGAGGGACTTTCCAATAATTGACTATTATTACAAATAATTTATGTGTTGTTATTCTCGTAAACTATTATTATATTACAATTGCTTATTTGTTTTCATAAACGAAGAGATCATTTTAGAAACAAGAAAATAATTTCTGCTTGTCATAAAATGCATTAACTAATAAAAAATTGTTTTTTTTTTTTAATATTCAAGAGGGTTCAAGAAGTACTTTGTGAATTCATTTGTAAAACAATAAAAAGTATTAAGAAAACTTATAAAATAAAATATCAATTATTGATGTCGGTTTTGTCTCCCTAAACATTTTCAAATAAAGACAAATATACCATAAAATAATTTTATCTTAAGGTGGTAATTGTAAAAAATGAATTTGCGCCTTACATAGATTTGTATTGAAAACGTGTTTGACTGTTTAAAACACACACAATTGTTGTAAATATTGAATTAACTCAGTTTAAATTTAATGAAGAAATCGCCGACTATGTACCTGAATTTTCAATTACACTAAGTTAACTTAGGTGTAGTGTTAGCTCTTAAAAAATCTAGAATTTTAACTTTGACGCTAGGTTTTATCACAGGGTCTAAGACTTGACATCTAGGCACGTTGACGAGTTGGATTTTTATGAAAAGCGCGGGAAAGTTTTGCTGTTGTCTATATTTGGATTGAAGTATGGCTGCTGCCAAATTATGTATAGAAGCACCTTAATTACGTATTATTATGGAAATATTTGTGTATTAAACACGGTTTTCTGAAATTAATGCTCCATAATTTGATATTAGTATTTGCCGGTAAGAAACTATATTTTTAAGTAATCCAGTTGAATGAATCTCATGACAAAATATTACTGGTTATTCTTTTGTTGTTGTATAAAATTCTTACTTCTTTAAATCCGTAACATTAAGTACCATGCAACAATAAAATCTTTTCATAGTTAAGAGTATAGTTAGAAAAATAATAATCAGTAACTTTTGAACAAAACTAATAAAACTCAAACTCAATAAGACTTCTTCTAGAAGCACTTTTGAATCGTCATAACGTAGATTTACCATTTACCACCGGTTCAGAAAGTAGTTTCAAATGAGAAAAGCGGGCAAGAAACTTTTAAGTTGCTCTTTTAAAACCATGTCAATTTTACACACAATATAATATGGTTCTTTAGCGACAACATTCCATTACAACATTTTCAATATTTTTTTTCTTCAATTTTCATAGTTCACTGGTCTATAGACAATTATGCACAACACACTCTGTTCAAATTTGTTGTTGAAGCCAACTATGCAAGTAGCATCTCAATGATTGGACTCAATGAAAAACAAATGATTTTATCAATGAATTCTATGATGACTTATTTTATAATAATATGTCCTGTAAAAATTATTTAATCTGTATTTGTTTTAAGAGTTTTTTTTACTTAGATACTATAGTACACTACACTATTTGTAATATATTGTTAATTTTATTAAAGTTTTACTTCCATAGATAGTATAATAAAGTAATTGATAGGATTTCAATACGAAAGTAGTGACAAAGGAATAACCAGTAATCCGATAAATTTCATAATAATACTGTAACAACAAATACGAATGTTCAAACTATACGTAGCGTATACCATAGTTTAGTGTAACATTTTTTATTATATTTTACTTGTATATCGTAAACCACAAGTTCACTCGAGGTTGTGTTTGATAATTGTATTTATTTAACAGGTTTTTATACTTTCATTATAATTTTATTTACTGACCCTACACCAAATTGTTACTTCCCATTGCAATAAGATAATACCTGAGTAATGTACAACTATGTAGATGTATAATACTATAATGTATTGAAGTCGGCAACGACGTATTATATTAGTAGGGTCGTTGCCGACGGTACCGATGGTCCATTTTTCCTATTAAATTGCACCGTTAACATAAGTTCCCGAAAAATGGATCAAAGCTATTATAATGTATTAAGTTTATTCCATAAAAATTGTACAGATTTTTTATTCTCAATTTACAACACGGCTTTTCCGTCCTTGGAAATGATTTTAAAGCCTGATGTATGTGCCTCGAAGTTTAATTATTGTTTCGCAATAATTTAGTTGAAGTGAAGGCACTTGCGTTTAGATTGTTACTCGGCACTAGGTGGCGCTGTAAAAATGCGACTGCATTTGAAAAAATGCGAACAAATGTAAATATTACTGAATGTCTATAACGGTGGTGTTTATTGTTCTATTTTTTAATTCATTTAATTGGACATTATTTTAAAATTACTAGCGTATTAAACTTTTAAACGTGTAAGATACATATTCAGCGCCATCTAGCGAACACAATACGTAATTAAAAGCGGGTAAACCATTCCATTTTATTTACAATAGCAATTTCTGTTACTACCTACTCATTCCATGATTGGCTGCAATAGTTGTCCCTTACAGATTTTAATATTAAGTATTGATGTTGAACATAGCAACACTGATAGTTTAGCTTTAGTATTGTTACAGTATATACTAACACCGAATGTCTACACAGTACTGCAGGCTTGATAGCATGAACAAACTTTGCGCAAGCTTGCTTGAGCGTTTGTGTTTTATATTGCTCAAGTAAATTTGTACAAAAATGTTCAAGCAAATTTGTCAAGTTTGCAGTAGCGCGTGGCTCTTTTAGAGTCGATTTTGCAATGTTCGTGAAATGAAAGATAAATATCGGGCTATCTCTCTCTTATAACATCTTATGAATGTAATATTTCTTACTAATAATATAAAGATAAGAGAAAAAGCATTAATTTCTACATTTCATGACACTGAAAAATCTGCCCTATTTTTATAAGATTTCTAAGTTTTGTTTTCGTACCAAATGGTGTTGCTATGTAAAAGAAGATATTATGTAATATATTATATTCACGCATTATTTATTTTGACCGTCGAGTTTATTATGTTGTTACGCTTTTCTGCTTATAGTTTTTGAACCTTAACAGCTTAACCACAAGGTCCACATTCGATCGACGTATGTACTTATATAACGCGTCCAGTTTGTACCGGATTGATTCAGGGCTAATTGTATTTATTTTAGTTTTATTTTCATGCATTTTGGCCTGTATTATGTTTTGTTTTTGGTACGCAAATGTTAAGGCGTCAAGTGATATGCGAATCATTCATTTTTAATCTATTTAATACTTCTTTTTTCATTCATAGATGAATGAAAAAAAAAATCATAATATTGGGATTTTTATCGTTAAAAATATTTGCAGTTTTGTGTGTTAACAAAGTACTAAAATTGTTGTTTTTTTATAATGTCGACTTTAGTTTTAATTGAATTTTTCGCATGCCACTTTAACGTATATGGGATTGAATTATTGTTGTAATGTTAATTATAATATAAATATTAACTTAGGGTATGTCCCATCATTATTGTAAATGAATGTAAACATTTTGATTCATACCATTAATAATTCATTATGATTTTCGATTGTTTTTCATGAGTAATGAAGAACCCAATCAATTAAAAAAAATCGTTCAATTATTCTACGTCATTTTACTATAATATAACTTATAAGATAATTTCTTAAAATTGTTACCTATTTTTGTTTACAAGTTCGGTATTTTTCATTTCACGGTAAAAAGTCATAGGAACTTGTAGACAATTCAATTTACTACGAATAATGCCTTGTTGAATTTTCTGTAGTTCGTAATTTTACGTTCTTTGAGAAACGCATCCCTCAAGGCTCAATATAACTTTTCAATAGTTAGTGTTAAAATTAATAATAGAACCAAGTTAAGTCAAAATGTTTACATTCATTTCTATTATTTTTAAGTTTTTCGAACCGTGTTGTGGGAACATGAGATTTATAAACGTTATAAAATATAAAAGATAATAAATAAATATAAACAGATAAAAATGAAATAAGTCGTTCTTATTTTATAATGATGTTACGGATATGAAATTGTATATAACTGTTTTCATTGTTTCACAGTTTCGTGAATAAACCGCGTTTGGAATATATAAATAGTTTAAAAATCATATAAAAATATAAAGGCTAAGCTAAAAATGTTCATGTTCCCACAAAACTAATTTAGTTCATATACTATTGAATCTACCTCAACCAAATTACCAATTAACGTCGTTTATAAGTGTTCTTGGGTATAATTACTAATAAAATACTGAATTGTAGTGTTTTTTATAATAAAATTAATATTTGTTTCGAGTACTCATTTTGATACGGTGATTATTGTCGCCGACATTTTGAATGTGTCACATGAAATGTTGCTACGGTATTGTCAAGATTGAACGAATAAAATTGAAAATGATTAATGATGTTTTATTTTTGCTCCTCCCCTGTGCTCCTTCCCCAAAATAAATATGTATGATACCTTATACAATGTCTGTTATCTATTCAATAATTTCTGATAAGTTTAGATTTAAGTACTTAGTACATATTTTTATTGATGGTCAACTACATTTCATATCTTGGGAATCGAACCTACATTAAGCCAAATACATAATAACTAAACGCTTTGCCTACATACTGGCCTTAACATAATATACAAAATGGATACTTTGCAAAATAAGGCAATGGTTATTATGAAAGTAGATATAATATGGGTTCAACCCTAGCTTTAAGAAATAAAGGGGGCATATTCCATGTTTTTTTATCAATAGTATATTGAAAGTTATTAGCGCCGTCTATCGAAATACATTTTACGTTTATATTTAGAGACATTTAAATACCGCTTGTGATATGTATGCCGTGGTAGCCTTTATCAGCCTTTATTTTTTAGGCACATAACTATCTCCAGACTCTCCTCTATATTATAATTATACATATTGAAACAGTCTACATGCACATTGTTGCTTATTAGAAATAATTAACTAAGGATAAGGATAGAGAGACCATTTTGGAAGTGTCCCACTAAGTTGCGAGTATGAATAAAATAAAACCACAAAGAAGTGATAAATATTTATTGTTTCCGCAAGTGAACGAGTAAGCTCTGTCGACACAGCCGCGCCACCGCGCCGTCCTCCTTGCGGCGCAGCTTGGCCGCCAGCCGCGCCAGGCTGAAGCGCGAGCGGGGCCGCGAGCGGGAACATGCTGCGGAATACATTATTAATTTAGGTTTTATTGTTAAAGTAAATTGATGATTGATAATTGAGAATCAGTATAGAGCATTTTGATCACTAATACGAGTAAAAAAAAATATTGAATTTTGATAAAAGAGACAAATAAAATAAACCATTATTGAAATGCAAAAAAGATTTTTCTGAAATTAACACGCAAAGGACTATCCTGGTTATTAATATAATTTTGATTTGCATAGTAGGTATATAATATTATAATCCTAGAAATGTTTCATTGGAATTTAGTGTAGTCGATGCATTTTTGTATTTGGGAATAAGGGAACATTATTTAACAATAGATGAACTTTTCTATAAATCTAACTGGAAAGTAAAGGAAACGTTATATAGTTACTTTGCGCGAGTCTCTGCCACGAGTCGCGGTCGATGTTGACCATGCCGGTGGAGGCGCTACGGCCGAGCGCCGCTTCGCTCGCTTCGCCCGCCTCCGTCACGTCACTTTCGCAGCTTACGCGACTTGACCTAGTCAAAATATTATAGAAGTATTGTATAAATACTGTAAAAAACGTTAACGATCCTATTATATAAATATCTTTGATACAGTTTAAAATGGGATGGACCGAACGTTCTTATAAACCAGAGGAGGACAATTCGCAACGTAGATATGTTCTGTTTTGAAAGATTGGATTGTTCGTTTGTTTATTTTTTTATGAATAAACTTCGAAACTACAGGATCATTACTTTATTACCCATGACACTCGGGCTATGCTTAATTTTGTTTTTATCCCTGATTACTCAAAACAACAAAGTCAAAACTAGGTAGCAGACAAACAGATTTGATCACATTGTTATTTCATGGGCACATAATTTTTCTCGAATATAAAAGGGTTATATAATATATTACCTATCACCCGGCCTCAAATCGCTCGCAGAACTAGTCCCTTCCCTCCTCATAGGTGGCGGTGAGGAAAGAAACCTCTCTCTAGCTTCCCTTATCTTGGCCGCTCTTTCCGACAGTCTTGTGGTAACCGAGCTCTCTTCAAATTCTGAAATCGATCGAGCAAAGTACACAGGATTCTCGATGATTCTGGAAAATTCTGGAATCATTGAGTCTGATTCTGTTCGAACTATTTCTTCTGGTTTCGGCACAATTTTGTCCTCTATTGGTAAAGTTTGTGGTATGTTTTCTTGGCTGTTTTCACTAGTTATAGGATCTATTGCTTCTACTTCAGGATGTAAGGTGTTAGCGCTATGAGATTTAAGGACCCCTTCTACAGTTTGTGGTGCTGGTGTCAGACATTTGTCTACAGAGGTCTGATCTCGTCTCGATAGTTGACACGCGCTCGCCGATTTTTGCACTTCTCGCTCGAGGAATGGGTTGTTTCTGAAAAAATATGGAAAAATTAATAAATAGCCGCTACTAATGTGTGCGAAAATTATAAAGTATTTTGTTGAATATTATTATTTATGCAAAAAAAAATTAACCATAATAGTATAAACGTAATAACTTGATCAGTTAAATGCGTTAATTTACTAACCTTATATTAACGCCTACAGGCATATCTGGTGGTCTTCTCCGTTCAGATTTCGGAGATCTCCAGGCTGGAGAGGTATTTCCACTACTTCCACCTGATGCTGGACCTAAAATTAGTTAAAATCAAAAAATTAGAATACTTACTGTATGTAAGACAAATTTTAAATAAATTATCACTTAAGAACTTGCCTTCTTCATTAATTTTCTTATTATATCTCTGAATCATGATCCTAATCGACGGTGCTGTCTCTTTCGAAGGAGGTTTCCTCTGAGAAGACGGTGATGTCGGGAGAGGTGGTCTTGTCTTTGGTCTCTCATCATCTTGCAGGTCACCTGAACCTTTGGCAGATCCTTTCGATTGTAAGGATACCTTCGATTCATGGTCTGGCTTTTTTATAGTTTTTTCATTTCTGACTTCTGGTAAATCTTCTACATCTACGGGTATAACTGCTCTGGGTATGGTCTCGCCGCTGCGCACAACGGGAGAGAATATTTTGCGTGTGGTCTTAACTATTACTTCTGGTGATTTTTCACGGACTTCTTGGGTTTTAATTTTTAGAACAAAAACCTGAAATTAACGAAAGAAAATTGAAGTTATTTGAAGAAAAATCCTCATTTTAACTTTGATTTAATTTAATGTTGCGTGCGACGATATAAGCGACGATGTTCTGAAATGTTTTTGTAAAATGTTAAAAATACACATACTTACTTCACCTTCTGAGTCAGAATGAAGTGACGTTGGTGGAGTTCTCGGTCTTTCTGAAGGTCTACGCGGTCTTTTCTTACGTCGCGGTATTTCAACAGTCACTGTATCTACTTCTGGCTCAGTATCACTTTCAGAAGGTTTTGATTGTTCCCGTTCTAATCGAGCTCTAGATTTTGTTTTCTTTTTTCCATTGCTTTTATCTATTTCTTTACGTTTATCTTCTCTGGTATCATCGCTGCAATATTTAATTATTTTTATCTCTTTCGCCTCAAATTGTTTGAGATTCTTCACACTTATACTTTTACTTATTGTCGCTTCTCTTTCATAATTCTCCTGCTTTTCGGTTTCTGAACTAACACTTTCTTTACAACGAGACCCTCTCTCTATTTCTTCTATTGTCTGTCTGATAAATTTGGCGTCTTCTTCGATACTCGTCTGTCTAGAAATTCTTCGTCTTGATGTTTTTTCGGTTATTTTGATCTGTAAAACGTGGTGAATGAAAATATTGCTAATTTTACGATAATATTAAATAATAAATAGTTATAATAAGTAATAAAGTACCTGTTCGCGACTACTTTTTGTTTTCGTTACACTTTGATCCCTCAATATTATTGGCCCTGGATCTGAAATCACTGTAAAATTTGATGTTAATTTAATATTTAATATTAATTTTATTTTGCATATTTCATATAATTTGCATGTGAAATTTAAACACTCCTTTTATTATATCTATTCAAAAGACAAATCAACATTGAGTTCTTTCCTTACTTCCTATGTGAGTATTTTTTGTCAATAGTTCATTTCATATTACTTCACATATGAACACTTTCAGGGGCTAATTAACAGTCACTTTCTGGGTAGACGTGATTTATTACGTTAGACCTCGTCATCACTTTCCATCAGGTGCGACTATGTCCAACATCTGCCTATCTATGTTAAAAAAAAGCCTTTCGCCTGGAGTAACGCTATTTAATTGATAGAGAGTTTAAATCTCGATTGCCAACCAAACTAAAGTTGTTACAAATCAAAACAAGTATTACAAAAACTTCCAGCCTCACTCGACGACCCTATTACAAAGTACCACAAAAGTTATTTTTTACCTTATCTTTAGCCGCGCCGTCCAGTCAATAGCCAGTTCCAATTCTACATTACCAGATCAGCACGAGCGGGCTCTCCATCACCAAATGTTAAAAATATGTAATGACGATTCAAGTGCTTCTAGAAGAAGTCTAATCTATACTAATATTATAAATCTGAAGAGTTTGTTTGTTTGAACACGCTAATCTCAAGAATTACGGGTCCGATTTGAAAAATTATTTCTGTGTTAGATAGCCCATTTATCGAGGAAAGCTATCCTATCCTACTAATATTATAATTAAGCGAAAGTTTGTGAGGATGTGTGTGTGTGTGTGTGTTTGTTACTCTTTCACGTAAATACAACTGAACTGATTACAATGAAATTTAGCACACATAGGAGGTAACTTGGATTAACACATAGGATAGGTGTATCCCGAAAATCCCGAAAATCCCACGGGAACGGGAACTATGCGGGTTTTTCTTAGAAAATGCGGGCGAAGCCGCGGGCGGAAAGCTAGTAGGCTATATATCATCACGCTAAGACCAATAGGAGTGGATCAACGCGGGGCACACTTGAAATAAATAAATGTTTGAGATGGTTTGAGTGTTAGCACAGCTCACCGGCAGCCTGCGGCAGCGCGGCGGCCCGCGCGGCGCTGGAGGTGAGCGGGCGCTCCGCCGGCCCGTACGTGTACACCGGCGTGTGCGGCGCCGCGAGGGGCGACACCGCCACCAGTGGAGCCGCTGTGCATACTTCCTCCGCTTCCACTTCTACTATCACGGCTCCGCGGCTGTTCTCGCTGCTCAGCTATATGAGAAATAATTTTATATTTTTTGGAAATGTTTTTTGGAATTTTGTTTATTCCAAAATAATTAATTGCTACTAGAGAACTATATTTTGAGATAATTTTAGAAATAGATATCTATCCAACTAAATTTGGAACTACCCTTTTCAAAAAGCCTGATAATCAAAATCAAATTTTACAAATATTGCAATTTTAAAAGTATCAAATTGATTGATTACCATTAATATACAGCATAATTGTTTTTCAGATGATAATATTATAGAAAATAAATTTACCAATTAAAATAGAAATGGACCAATTTTAAATCATTTCCAATGCAAACTCCACTAACCAAATGATCCCTCTCATAATCAGACTCCAGATCGTCGGCATCGTTGACGCTCAGGCTGCTCGCGTGCACACGTCCGTTGCCCGCGAGCGCCGGGCCCACACTGCCGTCGCTCTGCGCGCGGGTGAGCGCAGGCGCCGGGCCACGCGCGCGCGCAGCTTGGAGTAACGCTGAGGTGGAGGCTTCGGGCGCGATGCCGCGGGACTTCTCCCACTCGTGCAGCTTGCGCGTGAATGACCGGGATATACCTGTAGAGTGGAGTAACGATTGAGAAGAGCTTTAGGGTGCTTTTGCACCAATAATGTGCACGGAATGCGTTTGTAAAGCTAAAGACATACACATTTTGGTGAAAAAGCACCCTTAAGCTTATTTTATAAGATGGTGGAAATGTTAGATGATTTAATTTTTAAATTAACAAATGAAATAAAATTTTGTAGATTTTAGTGCTGCTAGTCCTTTTCATGCTCCTTGTCTTCACCCGCTTGGTCAAAGAAAATGCTAAGAGAATGAGATGTTTCACCTTAGTAAAAAGTAATCTCAATCAATATCTAGACTAGATCTTCCGACACATAAATCATATCAAAAAAATTATTCCGCTGGGTGATTAATAAAAAAACAAACTATCTGAGATATCTTTTATAGAGTTCATCTTTTACCTTGAAATTTAAAGAGCCCAGTCGACGTTTGCACCAAAACTTCATCTGGTTTCGCCTCTTCTTCCCAAGCGGGAACCGAATTTGTTTCTTTCATCCGAGTCCAAGCATCTGAAATTAAAAGTTTCCGTCGATTAGAGTCGTTTTAAAAGCTATGCACGATTACTGCAGTCTGCAGGTAAGTGAGTAATTCATCTCTAGAAAAAAGTGAGGAGTGCCCAGAAAAGTAAGTAAATCAAAGACAATATCAATAATGGAATCTCATAAGTTTGCGAGAAAACTAAACGCAGATTAGATTCATAGAGATTTTAATTATTTGTTTGCATAAGTTGATGGAATAAAGGTCTAATGCAATACCAAAACGATCAATAACGAAAGATCTAAATATATCTACCCCATCTCTTCAGAAAGTCCTCGCTGAGGTCCTGTCTCGCCGGGATCGGAGGGGGTTGCCTCGCACCCTTCATGCGTTGCCATTCTGTCAGCTTCTTGTGGAAATCGGCTGAAAGCTGATCCTCTGTTGCCACTGGACGAGCTCCTAAAATAATAAAATACTTGAATAACACGTGTTTAAAATTCTGTTCAAAAAAAAGCTAGGCATGGCTTTGTCATTAGATTTACTACATAAAGGTTCCCTATTTGTATTCACATTTTTCATGAAACAAGACGATGTTATTAAAAAAGTGTTTAGTCACAACATATTATGTGCAGGACACACGTTAAAATCTGTTTCTGTTCTACACGGCTTGTGAGTCCTAACCTCGTGTGTCCACACCCTTCCCCGGGTGCCTATCAGAGAACTCTCTAGTGAGACGAGACTGGAGCGCTGCGTAATTTCTTGCAATTTCTTCCCGCACTCCAGTAGCTTCACAACCACTGCTCAGCCCTTCTGTTTCTGAAAATAATGCGTATTTAGTGCAACTTGTATCGATTATTATCTCAATATTGAAAATAATACACAAATGTAAAGAAACTTTTATCGATTCTCTTAATATTTTCATGTCGATAAAATTTATCATTTACAGTTTTTACAATTTTTCAAAAAGCCATCCATGTTTTTGAATTCTATGATAGTGCTATGTAAAAATTATTTTGTCATTTGAATTCATCATGATTATGTCAAATTCAGCGTTTTCAGTTTACAAAATAAAAAAAATATATTATTAATATATGTGTTGCATCATATTAACGTATAATTAAAGAAAAAATGTGAGTTTGATATAAATATAAATTTATTTTCATAATATCACGGTATTTTGAATAATTATGAAATCATCTGAATAAATCTCTTTCATAACTTTCCAGGAGGTGGAAACAGAAGCCAACAAATGATCATAATTTTGCTGTTCTTTTTGCTCCTGTTTCTAATTTATGCATACGTATGTAAATTTATATCTATACTAATATTATAAAGCTGAAGAGTTTGTTTGTTTGTTTGTTTGAACGCGCTAATCTCGGGAACTACTCGTCCGATTTGAAAAATTCTTTCGGTGTTAGATAGCTCATTTATCGAGGAAGGCTATAGGCTATATACCATCACGCTACGACCAACAGGAGAGGAGCCACGGGGGTGAAACCGCGCGGAGCGGCTAGTCATTTTATAACAGAGACGGTGATCTTATTCTAAAGGACAATTTTAAAATGAACAGATCTTCAATAGAAAAGCATATCGACGTCCCCCGCGAATAATCCGGTAATGACCTATTACGGGGTTTTTCATGTTATGCGTTTTTCGGCATCTAGAAGTTAAAATACACCATGTAAATTTTTTTCAGAATTTTTCTATCTTTATTTACGAAGATATGAAAAATTACGCGTATATTCCATAAAATAACATTAAAATGTATTTTAAACGAATAATATGGTTTTAGATCTTTACGAAAAATAATATCAATATGCTTCGACAGTAAACATTGTTACGATATTATTCAGGTAAATAGTTTTCTACATTATTTAAGTAAGTGCTAGTACAGGCTTATTCGGGGTTTTATTAAGAAATCGATTTCCAGATACATTCATTAAGGAGTGCAAGTATGCAAGGTATTTTTTAAACACTTTCTATTACTGAGCAAATGATTTACACGGCCTTAGAAAAATTAAAAGAAATGAAAGTTTGATAGATAAACGAGGCAGGCATCAGAATAGACCACATCGAAACCTTCATCTTCATCTTCATTAGATGCTGGTCGTCCGACTCAGGTTCTACCTGCTGCCCACAATAAGCCCCCATCAGTATGGCTTCATGCCACAGAGGAGCACCGAGGACGCCCTCTATAAACTGGTGGGCCACATCAGAAATAAGAGGGAGGAGAAGAAGATTTCTGTTGTGGTATTTCTGGACATAAAGGGAGCCTTCGACAGCGCCTGGTGGCCAGTCATAAAGGTGCGGTTGGCCGAAGTTGGGTGTCCGGGGAACGTAAGGCGGGTGATCAGCAGATACCTGAGTGGAAGAGGTTCTCTTGTCCCCCGCATACCTGCGGGTGTGAAGTGAGTAGAGAGACCAACAAGGGGTGCGTGCAGGGTTCCATAGGTGGGCCGCTCCTGTGGGACCTCTTGCTGGATCCTCTGCTGTGGATGTTAGAGGAGATGGATGTGTTTTGTCAGGCTTTTGCCGACGACATTGTGCTAGTGTTTGATGGAGATACTGCTTTAGAAGTAGAGACGAAGACAAACTGCACATTGAGGAAAATTGACGAATGGGGTGTCAGAAATAAACAAAAATTCGCACCACACAAGACATGTGCCCTGCTCTCGACACGAAAATTAAAATTTGACATGCCACGACTCGTAATGGGGAGTGTGGACATCCAATATTTCTAAAGTATTAAGATACTGGGCCTTACTATTGATGGCGGCCTGACATTGACCGAAACGTCGGGAGCGTTTGCAGAAAGGCAATCGCCCGTTATAAGCTATTAGCAAGAGCAGCTAGAGTAAGTTGGGGGCTTAACCCCCAAGTAGTTAAGACTATATATATCGTAGTTATAGAACCGACTATCTTGTATGCATCAGCAGCGTGGGCACCCACTACGGAAAAGATGGGGGTCCAAAAGAGGCTTAACACCGTTCAACGGGGTTTTGCCCAGAAGATCTGCAGAGCATATCGGACTGTCTCCCTGAACTCTGCGATGCTGTTGGCTGGGATTCTCCCTCTTGACCTCAGGCTACTCGAAGCTTCGAGGCTTTATGAGATCAAGAGGGGTGTGTCGCACCCGGCGGTGTTGAGGGACAGGGAGGTGGAACGAATGGCTCTTGCGATTGAGGACATACATCCGGCAGAGCAGGTAGAGCTGGGGCTCGGCTTGATAAATGAGGACACCTATGCTGACGTGGTTAACAGCCACGTCCACAGGGTCTATACGGACGGCAGCAAGATTGAGGGTCGAGTCGGAGCCGCCCTTTCCGTATGGAAAGGTGATGCCGAGACAAAGGCCATTAAGCTTGCGTTGCCACCGTATTGTTCCTTATTGACTCCAGATCGGCGCTCCAGGCGGTTACCCTGAGTTCCCCTCATCCCCTGACTGTACAAACACGGGCGGCCCTCCGAAAAGCTGCATTGCAGAGGCGGGAGGTCTCCCTGTTTTGGATTAAGGCGCACGCAGGGCGGGGAACGAACGGGCAGACGAGTTAGCCAAGGAGGCCGCTCTGGGGTTGAGGAGGAAACCGGATTACGATCTGTGTCCTGTTTCATTCGTCAAGCGTATTTTGAGACATGCTTACGATCAGCGAATGGGATAGGAGATACGATGTAGGAAGAACGGCCGGAGTCACGAAGCTCTTTTTCCCAAGCGCTGCTGCTGCATACAAGGTAGTTGGGAAAAAGACATCACACACCACACCACACAAGTACTGACTGGTCACGGTGGATTCGCATTCTATGAGGTTCTGATGAGGATTCTGATTAAATTTTTAACTGTAATAGGACCATAGCATAATTTTCATGATTATGTAATCATGTGTAATAGTCTTCAGTGCAGTGTCTATTTTTTATAATAATAATAACTATCGTGTTTTGTGAAACAATCCAAAGTTGTTTCATTTACTAAAATGTCCTGTATTTCATAAAATATACTATAATAATCATCAAATAATACTTAAGTAAACTATTCGAATAAACGGTAATAGTTATAACAATAAAATGTACGTTACTGTTATACAATCGAATAACCAAATAATAGATTGTTACAAATGTTCAGTATACAAAACAAATAACACGAATATTAGCGCAACAAGATTTTACTGTTGCCGTCGAAAATATAAATTTACACGAACAATATCGTAAGTGACATTACTGACCAGAGCTTGACCTACACTAGTATAGTAAAATGCATCCAGCTAAATTATAACGAAGCCCTTGGGACTACTTAAATTTTGTTGAAATAACCAGATAGCTGAAAAAATTAGCTTCCATATGCGATATTAAAAGTCTCTGATACTTGTTGTTTAATGGAGTTATTAAGGAAAAATGGTTTTTTATTTTTCCTGAACATTTTCACTTTTACGATTACCGGATTATTCGCGGGGGGCGTCGATATAGGCTTATGTTACTGCGACCGTATCTGCTGATTGAAAGTTGGATTTAGGATACTGCCTAGCAGAATAACTTTTACATCATCAAACATAATCACGAACTATGCAAATTATTGTTGACTGTTATCGAACAATTAACACAGATATACATACCTAATTATTGAAGACTGTTAGCTAAATTAATACAGAAGAATACTAAATCAATCATATTTCAGATAAATCATAACGGAGAGTTTACAGCCACAGCATCAGCCATTCGACAGATATGGTCAGGCAGTTGTCGACTGGGATGTAGGCAGAGTGAATACAGCAGCTTCTCTGGCCTCAGTGGGCTGCAGGGCCCAGGGACGAGTACACAGGGACCGTATGCGAGCCAAAGGCCCTCCCATAGGAACTTTTGCGTGTGTGATACGTGTCCTTGCGCTCTCATTGATAACTTTTTAAGGTGATTGATAGTGTTGATTTTACAAGATTTTTATATGTTTTTCTGTATAATTAACGCATCCAAAAGGAACAATTATTATTTTTTTACGTGCCTACCTTACCAAATGTTTGTATTCCTAAATAAAACGTACTACCCAATATATGATTGGTGATTTCGTAATACATGATGATTTTCACTGTTGTACAGCTAGCTAAAAGTAAAAACATATTCTTTTACGATACAACACGGGCGAAGCCCCGTGTAGAGGCAGGTTTATCATATAGTGTGTATTTTATAAGCTAGTTATGTATTTTAAACCAAGGAAAATTCTTTACAGCACATGCCGCCCGGTTACGTCCATGTATACTGGAGTATTGGAAGTTATATCTAGTTATTACTACAGCTTCATACAAACGGTATTCATTTCAGATATTTAGTTGATATAACGTTATTAATGTAAGTATTGATATATTGATTTTGTTTTCAGCTGAGTAATGTTTTTGAAAACTTCTCCCAAGTGAGTACCTGTGGTATGTCTTGTCAAAGGCAAGCTCAGGTAATCATTTGATTATTATTAGTAGTTATTGAATTGTGTTATTTTTATTTTTTATTTTCTTTTCCACCAAAACATTGATTTAAAAAGTAAGGTTTTTCTCATGATTGCGTTATTTAATTGTATCTGTAAGGAGGAAGGAATAATTCGCTATAAGAATGTTCAAATCTTGAATTTTCAGCTCCTGTGTTCGAAGCATCTAGATTCATCACAAAACATAACTTTCGGGGAACAATCAAGTGTCAAAAAGAGTGAAAGTCGAATGAAATTTATGAAGTCTATTCTTCAACGACAAAAATCAAATTGCACAGGAGAAAGAATGGAGACGATTGAGGATAATGATAATCTTAGAAATAGAGAAAATGATAGCATTTCAAATATAATAGAAAGTCCTGGATCATCTGCTCATCGTAAACAGTGTTCTAAATGTATTGAGCAAGGATTTACTTGTATGAAACACTGCCCAAAAGCGAAAAAAATGTAGACTATTTATTGGTTTTGACTGTTTTATTAGGGACAAGAAATACTTTTCCAGTACACTATAGTATTTAATCATGATTTGTGTAAAATTTATTTATTAAATAAATGCATCTTTTAAATATACCTCTTGTTTTTATTTATTACTAGCGGTCCGCCCCGGCTTCGCCCGTGGTACATATTTACGTTTTCTCTTCATAAAAACCATCCTCGTACTTCAAGGAATATAATAAAAAAAGAATTATCGAAATCGGTTCAGCCGTTCTCGAGTTATGCGCTTACCAACACATTTTGCGATTCATTTTTATATATAAGATTAATAAGATTTTTTTACAATATTACCACACACTTCTCTTTCTGATTGATTTTGGTCTGACTGTAAATTGTCTGTCTTGTGTTTGGTCTAACTGTAATTTTACAATACACAAAATCACACAACTATGTTATTTTTGAACAGGTGGCTAAAAACAATTTGATAATCATTTTATGATAAAAATAATTAGCAATCATTTTTCCTGAAATTCCTGTTCTTTTGCTATTGTCACAACAAATATTAAAAACTGGCAATGTCATAAACGTCTAACCAACGCCAGAAACGACAAATTTATACATTTCGGCGCAAAATTTATTGAAGTAAATAACCATTAATCAAATGGATTACATGAAAACAAATGTCCTGTAGAAATTTCTGATGAAATTATGGAGGCACCGAGATGTGTTATGCCCAAAGGTAAATGATACATAGCATAAGTACTAATATTATAAATGAGAAAGTCCGCCTCTTTGTTCAAGTGCGAATTTGATGAATTTGTGACTGTAAATAGTTAGTTTCAATAAATAAATCTACGATCTGATGCAATCTTCAACGTTCTGAAGAGTTGGAATTGTTTGTTGACTCTTGTTCTACATATAAAACATATTTCTGTTTCTTCTGGTTTACAGATGTTCGTTGTCCAATATTGTGCATTGTAAAAGCCACACTCTTCGTTCTGGTAGCCATTTTTGTTTTGGTAATATATTTTTTTGCTTTGTGGTAGAGTCATATTATCGTCATTCGTCTAATAGCTTATAAATATCGTCCTCTTTAACTTACAATATATACATGTATCATATAGAAATATAGAGGTGCTTATTTGAAATATCTTTGATTTGTAAAACTTTATATAAGTAGTAATATCTGTGTTCCTTCCATTTTTAACATTTGTAGAGCTTTATTTCGAACCTTAATCATCATGTTTCATTGAGGGTAAGTTTTAAACTAATATTGGTTTAAACCCGTTAAATTTCCAGTATTTACCACTCGGTGATCCGGAAGTACACTGCGCTACGAGACACAACTCGAAGGACCAACGATTGGCGATGTGTTGTATTTGTGATTTGTACTTGATAGCCGTAAAGTGAGTTGTTTGGTTTTAATGTGGATTCATTATTATATAATGGGTCCCTCTTCACAAACGAGAGCGTTTGTCCAACAAATGATCGTCAATGTTTGCCATTACGGCCGCGGCGACTATGAATAAACATCTACAATGACGGCCGATCTTTCGTGATTGCCTCTACGCGGCCAACGCTGCCCATTGTGTAGAGGGCCCATTAAAACGTGAAATATATAATGGTTTACAAAGTAAATTTTACAGAGTGAGATATTATTTAAATTAAATGATTATGAGTAGTTACTAGTGAAATAATTTATTTATTTATTTTCAGATTATGTCATAAACTCCTAGAGCTAATAGAGTTTTTTATTTCAATATTTGTGGATCTTCTATATGAAGCCAAATTGAGGGTGAGTATGATAACATTTTATATATAACTAGCGGTCCGCCCCGGCTTCGCCCGTGGTACATATGAAAAATAGATGTTGGCCGATTCTCAGACTTACCCGATATGCACAGAAAATTTCATGAGAATCTGTCCACCCGTTTCGGAGGAGTATGCAGACTAACATTGTGACACGAGAATTTTATATATAAGATATTATGGAATACAATAAAGAAATTATTTCTTCTTAATATTTTTTTTGTACTTTTAATCTAGATCTCGATGTATCTCGTGTTTTTCTTTCAGTTTTACACATTTTTAGAGAAGATAGACGGAAAAGATTTGTGTCGTTCTGTGTGCTGTTTTGATGTGAGTATAATAAGTTTATTTCTTATAATAATTTTTGTTTGAAGTTAAAATATTATAAAAAAATAATCATTCTTAATTATTGCTACCATTAAATCTACTTTGCAATAGGAAATAATGCCGGACAGATTTATAGGTACCTCAAAATATGGTCCAAATTTTGCTAAAACTCAAAATACCTACGTAAAAGTATATAAATATTTGAAAATTATTTACTTAATGCAATTATATGTATTTTTTATAGGAAAGAGATGACCCAAACAAGAAAGAGCACCGCCATCGATCTTGCAGATGCGTAAGAAGTAAATGCAAAATAAAATGATGAAAAGAGAAATATTGCGAAATAGTGATGTTAGGTGAAGTAAATTGTTGTATAAATATTGTAATTATTATTTGAATAAAGTGCTGTTGGAATTGCGATGTTTTCTTTAATTGACATTACAATGAATACCAAGTATTTTACCAAGACCGTACCATATTTTTTTTTATTTTTTACTGTTCTTTTAACACCTTTTTAAGTATTGAGGAGTATAAAATAAAAAAATATATTTAGGTAATAGCACACATGAATACAAACAATATTGAGCAAAATGCAAAACTTTTGACTCAAATAATCGCAAGTGCGCTGCAGAAATATCAATATTTCTATAAAATATCCGAATTATATTGGAATGCACAATAAAATTCTCGACGGCTCTGTTAAAATTACATAATCGCACTCCAATAAGCCATAAAATAATTTTTACGGTGGTTTTATCGTAAACAAGTGGCCTATCATTTGATACAGAAATATCTAGTTATTTTCGTTCAACTATTTTAGCACCTAGCTATGCGTTTGAAGAATTCGCTCTATGTGATGTCTGCGGTTGCTTTGGCGAGTATCCGATTGTATTTTTATTTTCTAATTAAGTGGGTTACATTTGATTAATTAGATTTTTGGTTAAAGGTTACGACCTATAATATAAAGGTTACGTGCGCGTAAAAATATCTTATCGATAGAAAACTGTTTAACTTAGGTACATTCAGACATTTTCTTAATCCATTTAATTTGGATAAGTACGATATTTAAATCTAAAACTACCAAGAGTAGGAATTTATATTACTCTTGATTTATCAGTTACTAGTGGTCCGCCCCGGCTTCGCCCGTGGTACATATTTCGCAATAAAAGGTAGCCTATGTCTTTTCTCGGGTATCAAAATATCTCCATACCAAATTTCATGCAAATTGGTTCAGTAGTTAGGCGTGATTGAGTAACAGACAGACAGACAGAGTTACTTTCGCATTTATAATATTAGTATGGATTTCCAGTTTGTTGAATTAGACAGGTACTAATTAACTAAATAATTTTGATTAGAAAAAATAAAAGTAATCATTATGTTTAGCTAGTAAATGCAAAAGTAGCAAAAGACGATGTAGACAAGGTAATAGAAGATGAAATAACCCAAAAGCTGAGTAACGACCTGGTGCAGAGCATTGAGAGGAAGTTTCAAGTTGATTTAGAAAGGTAATAAATAATGCTAAATTTGTTGTTTGTTGGTTTGATTCAATTTTACATACTGAACTTGAAGAAGAATAAATTTACGTGATTAGGTTAAGAAGGTTTATAATTTTGAGCCTTTATTAGGCCAAGAAATATAGTTACTCACGAAGAGTGTGAAGGTGTAAAAACCTTAAGATTCAAAAGTACTGTATTTTTCATTTATATGCAAAGCGACTACAACGTTTTTATATTAATTATACGAATATTAAAATGTAGAAACGTTGTGTAAGGCAAAAAGCGGGTTCATTTTTTTCTTGATTATGGTTTTATGTTAACATTAAATTTTGATTTGTAGATCTGTGGACATGGTTTTGATAAAAATAAGACTGCTCCTCCAAAATGGAACCCAACACATTCAAAGTAAACTGATAGAATTGCAAACCATGATGGACATCATTAAAAGTCATGGAGAGGAAGAGGTATGTCTACATATTTAATTATAAACTAAAATATTGAACCAGGAAAAAACAAAGCTTATAGGAAAGTTAAAGTTATTAAATCTGTTAAATGGTGATAGAGTTTTTTGAGATCTACAAAAACTTGGTTAAAATTTTCTGTTAATATTACGTATATTTCTTGAAACAAATTATTTTAAAATTGTCCTATGTATCGCTCTTCATAGTAAAGACGAACTGAATTCTAATTTAAAGGAAGTTAAAAATAGACACGATGTATGGCGCAAGAGATTGATCACCTACTTTCGTAAAATCGATAAGCGAAACTTCTGAAAAGCATTTACACCTCATATTAAAGTCGCAGATAAATTTACGTCAAATTCCAGGTCAATAAATGTCTGTCTGAGAAACAGAATGTGACTACAGCGCTAGCAGAGAAGGCTCTTCATCAGATGGTCGTGTGTGGGTATGCTCTGATCGGACAGGACCCTTCGCAGGCTGTAAGGAATGTCCTAGGTTTGAAGACCATGATTAAGGAACGCGTGAAACCAGTAATTGTTTTTAAGATATTGTTGACTTGTCATCGATTGGAATGTTTAACAAATCTATACATTTTTGTCAAGATATTTCACTTTTGAAGGATTTCCTTGATTGCGTTTCAGTGTGGCAAGATATGTTTTAATTACAGATGTCTGATCAAAGTTCCCGCAATATGTGCTCATTTGTTTAAAGATTTTTCTGTTCTTTTGCATACTCATAAACTAATGCTCCTTGCTTCTATAAGAAGTCTAATTGAATGAATAAATGTTTGAGTTTGAGTTTGAGTTTTCCTACAAGAGACATCTCTTAGGAATTTAGTGCTATTTAAAAGTGACAAATTATCACATGAAATGGAGTGTTTTTCACTTCACACAATCTATTAACCTGGCACTAGTTAAAAGGCAGTACACATAATTTCAGATTAACGAACAAAAGAGTGAAATTTATGGGCTGCTGAAAGTCTGCGGCCACGAGCATGACTCCTTGAAGAAGGTCGTCAAATGCGTCATATCCAAGGTTTGCGATTTTAGGCCAATGTGTGATTTTTTTAAGAAATGTAGAGTGGTAGACAATTTTTCGTATTCGTAGATCGTTTTTCTTATAAAACAAAATAATGACAGGAGGAAATGGTAGGTGTTCAAAGGAATACACATATTATTTATATATTGCCGTGTTATTTTACGAAATAAGAAGTCGATTAATTAAAAAAAATTTTTGCTTTGTTATCAGATTCGTAGATCAGTGTTAAGTATTGAGCAATCATACTTAAAACGAGAATGATAAAAATTACGAAATGAATTAAATTTTCTCATTAAATTATTCTGTAATCGTTCCAAATTCCTTCTTAGTGAGTAATTGTATTTAAGGAAAAGTATAAGTGTTTATAAACAGTAATATTTTCATTGGACAATAACCAGAAGCATAAAGGCGAACAGGTTTCGAGCCAAAGAGAAAATATTTGAAAACTTCGAAACAAAATTACTCACATCCGGCTGTTATGTGTAAAATATCGGCCTACACGATCCGTGAAATTGTTTGATTAGATATTTTATTAATATTCTGTGAAAATAGCTATTGAACTCAATCTCGAGAATAGCTTAGTTCAAATGGATTCAGTTTTAGAAGCACTTTTAAATATTATGTGTAGTAATAATTAATCACCATTGCTAGGATAGAGAATATGATCAACAAAAAAAAGGAATTTTAGCAAAAGTATTCCTTTCTAAAAAAAAAAGGAACATTAATTAGAATTATTTGTATGGCTAGCAGATTCGATTCTTCTTTATGATTCCTTATGAGTTAATAATAATTATCATTTTACAGTTTTAGTTTTTCCTTTACATTCTGTCATGAAACCTTCGAATATATTATTTTCTTAATTGCTTTTTAGATTAAAGCGAATAAATTATACACCACGATTTTATCTATGTCCAACTGGCATGAAATGTTGTTTTCATTTAATTAACGCATTCATCACAACTAACAACCCGAGTGTCTCATAAAAATAATTCACATTACAGTCACCTGTCATCAAATCAACCATGATGGAAATAACTGGGAAATTAATTGAAGGTGTTGTAGATTTGACGAAACAAATGGCCCACGGAGCAATGCACGAAGCTTGTCTTATAGAAGTCGTTAAGGCTATAGAAACTGAAGCTATGGATATCGTCAAAGATATACAAGACTGCGCATACAAAAACCTAACTTTCATTGAAGTTAATAATTTCATCGCTGAAAACAACGCTACAGTTCTTGATGTAGAAAAGCATAATAAAACAGCTAATGAAACCAATGTTAAAGATGTGCAGGATTTATTACGACGAATGTTACAAAAAGATAGTGCTACGAATTTTGACAACTTAAAAGTTAAGCTGAAAGAACTGCACAAGGATTTGAATAATATTGATAACAATTTGATTCTAAATGATGTAGATAATAAAGATGTTTAATTATATGGCTAATTATTATTTTTAAATAAACAAATTACCTTATCTATATATATAAACTAAAAAAATGAAACCCGTTTGTCACGGCATCACGTGTGAACGACTGAACCGATTTCGATAATTCATTTTTTATTATATTCCTTGAAGTACGAGGTTCTTATGTAGCGTAAACGTAAATATGTAACACGGGCGAAGCCGGGGCGGACCGCTAGTTAATTATAAAATACCAATCAGTTAAAAGTACTTCTTGACCCTAATGTACAGAAATGAAAAGTGATAGATCTTAATACATCTGCCCAGGATGTCAAAATGAAGGAATTAAACCCTACTAATCTAATGTGGCAATCCTGACCGGATTGGCGGTTATATCTAGTCATACATAGGTTTAATGGTATTACGAAAAGAGGTCATAACGAATCCCAATGTGTACCGGAGACAGTGTTGTTTACATTGCGTTTTCTCTTCGCGGGATCGTAAACATTTTGGTGCGCAGCTGGCAATGGATTACGTAGTACGTTTGTTCTGCGAATTACTTCCTGGCATATTTTATTTATACGTTGATCCACTTATAAGAAGAGGATTCATGTCACGGTGTGTCGTTACTGAGATTTGGATTTCTCATTTAATGTAGGTATAAAATGGTACCTACATGTGTTAAACTATTTTTCTTTCAATTTAATTTACTTCTTGATATGGCTTTCCATAATGCTATCTTAAATCAATCTACTTATATTTCCATATATATAAAAAATGCTCTTGTCACAATGTTTTTTACCATACTCCACCGAAACGGCTGGACCGAATCTCATGAAATTTTGTGTGCTTATTAGATAGATCTGTGAATCGGCCAAAATCTATTTTTCAAAACCTAAAGCCTAAGTGATAATAGTAATGCAGAATAACGTTTGCTGGGACAGCTAGTAGACATATAAAAGCTCGTGGCGTGAGTGACTTATGTCTGACTGGTAAAATTTCTTTAGTGAGTAGCATCAACCTTAATAATGTGTCTGACTTTTGATAAACGCAGTGCGGCTGTTCGTCACTCAAATAGAAATACTAGAATGAAAAAAGTGAACAAAATTGATCGCTAAGGTGGGTCTGTGGGTAGTCTAGTTATCTAGGACATCGGTCATCCATTTTTTTCTCGTATTTTATGATAAATATATATTTTCTGTATTGAGACAATTTCATAAGAATTTTTTATTAGTAGAACTGAGAAATGAAATAGAAATACAAAAAATAACCAATAAAGACATTCAATCTATTTTCGTATTATTAGATTGATTAACCCATCTTAAATGGAATAGTCTTAACACTTCTATTATCTTGAGTGCTTTTTAAATAGTAATATTATAATTTTATTACACTCGGTTTGACATCCGGCTGTGGCCATCTATTACTTGTTGGCAGACTACCAGAAAAATTAATTAAGCGTCTGAAACCAATAGGTTGTTGCCCTCCAGTTATGTCATAAAAGTTTACTGATTGTACCTGGATTCGTTTACGTGTTTCCCAAGTTTGTTCTTCGTTTTAATGGCATATTATTTCTCTTTCTCTTATCTTCTATTATTTGTCAAAACTAAAATTGACTCATATCTAAACCTGATTTCAGTGGAAACCTTTTATTTGGTGGAGCAATTATTTAAAAGAAGACAAAGAAACCTGATTAAGTTGTGTTGGATATTTTGAACCACTTCAAAACAATGTTTTCAAAGAGATCGGTGTTTATAGAAATTAGAATATATTCGAAATTACATTGTATCCTCACAACGTTGGTAACACTTTATTCAGTACCGTTGAAACAGTCAAATAATGATGTGTGAGATTGATTTTCTAAAACGAAACCGGATCAAATAAACGTGAGCTAATCCAAAATATATGAGTAAGGCGAACTCAGGGCACGTTTTAACGTTAGCAAGTTCTTACATTGTATTTAATGCTATTTTATTTTGCACTAGCTGTGATACTCGGTTTTACCCGCAGTACTTCGCTCCTGTTGGTCTGAGCAAGATGATATATAGCCTATTGCCTACCTCGATAAATGGGCTATCTAACACTGAAAGAATTTTTCAAATCGGACCAGTAGTTCACGAGATTAGCGCGTTCAAACAAACAAACTCAGCTTTATAATATTAGTATAGATTTGAAGGCTAAATCTAAAAGCACTATTTTAATACGAAGTTTATATGGTAAGTATAATCATTAGTGTACACAATCAGTATAGATTGATTGTGCTATTTCAAGATACATTTAGATACTAGACTTCATTACCTGAAAAGCTCTTAATGCGATAGTTAAATTCAGTAATGTACGAAAGATCGATTAAAATATTAAAAAATGTTGTGTGGTTTTATGAAACCACGGTAAAAGTGAAACTGTTCGAACGGTTCCGAACACTGCTTTGTGTAGCGCATGTCGCGTGACGGTCGGCTGCCGAGTAGGTATACCTACTCGGCAGCCGCGATACACGCGACATGCGCTACACAGACCAAAAAGTTTGAGACGATGTAATAAAAGTTTCACTTTAATAAATAACATGCGTATCAGAACCTTTCTTTGAAGTTAACTATTTTCAAGGAATTTGTAATAAAAGTCATTTAAATAGCTAGGAAAATCCCATTAGGTAACGTGACCGTTTCCCTTCCAATGAGTTTTATTGCCAATAACACTTCAAATGGCCGAGGGAAATTATTAATTGCCAAATAGTATTTTATTCAGGCGAGTTCATTCAAACAAAGATGTTATTCTGATCGTCATTTTGTAGGATATGGACAAATGAATTTTCATTTTCCAAATAATTGAGCAGCTATTGAGATGTTTTTTTATTAGGTATGAGTTATGAGTCAAATTTAGGTTTTTTCTTTAAATAATTTAATCAGTAATAACTTAATAAGCAAGTAGTTTTGTGAATTCTTGAAGTATAACTTTTGATAAGCTTTTGATGAATTGGTTAGATCTCGTGGTAAATTACCAATGTGTAAATATTTTTGACAAAGGAAACTTACTATGCTTGCGTTTGGAAAAGGGCACTATGGAAGATCGGAATAAAAAAAGGTCATGGAGGTAATAAAAATGTTGCCTTTTTGTTTATGTTCGAACCATCTAACTTGGTATCTCACAGCTAAACTAATTCACATTAAAAAATACAGTTTTAAAACTTCTCTCTCAGGATTTTTCCCAAAAACACTCAACCAAAACTATTTGCGGCTTCAAACACTACAGCAGTAATATTGATTGGAAATTAATAAAAACGTTAACGTGTTTTTTATAGCATCATATTCCATAATCTGTTTGTTTATTCGATATTCTGGTAGCATTAGTCATTGGTTTAAGTGGGATCTAGTAACCAATGGCTACCGACGTTCGTCATGAGAAGCCTTGGCATGGATACTCGCTATCAAACGTTATATTTAGTTTATTATTTTGTAATTGCAGTAAATATAACCATTGTTAACTTGTGTCTTTGTTACGGATTCGGATTTGATGTATAATTTTAGTATAATGAACGATTGTGAGGAATATTACTACCGAAGTTTATCGTAGGCTACGTCATTACCAAAAACATTACTGAAACTGAGAAAATTCTAACCTAAAATTACGTTAAAGCTTTTGATTCTGATAAAATATACTGTATTATATGAGATTATACGAATTAACTGTGTAAGGAATTACATTTTACTACTTTATAGAATAAAGTTCTGGGCTTTATAGTTTTGTGAACATTTCCAAAGCTTTTGAATGTGACATGATCAACACATAGGTAGAGACCTAAATATAGTCTATAGAGAAATTCATTATTTTATGAATCATTATCTACACTAATATTATAAAGAGGAAAACTTTGTTTGTTTGTTTGTTAAAAATTCTTTCACCATTCGAAAGCTACATTATCCACGAGTAATATAGGCTATATATTATCACGCTAAGACCAACAGGAGCGGAGCCACGCGGGTGAAACCGCGCGGCACAGCTAGTAAGAAATAAGAATCTATGCTTACCTGCATCAGTAAAGAACGCAGAATGTCTGCTAGGACTCGAAGGTACAGAAGCAGAAGCTGAAGTGAGGAAAGCTCGCTTGACCCTCGTCCACTTGGAGTCGCGAGGGGGTCTGTGCTGAGGGGGTCGGGCTCCGAGCTCCAGGGATCGCTGCTTGCGAAGGATCGGGTGGGAGCCCTCGGATTCTAAATGTTTTTGTAACATTAATTATGTCGCCAATGAACTGCTTACGCCATTTTTTACAATTTGGGGCATGAGTGAAATTACGAGGTGGAATGAAGACAATTCGACAAGAACACGTTAATCATTATCCTTTTTCTATTTGAAATTAACAGGACTATTGGCATTTCTAGAAAGATTTTCCGGATACCTAAAAATATGTCTAGACATTGATTCATATATTCGGTACCAATAAAATATTTTCTTTATGTTGGTCATAGTAGATGAATTCACTGCATTATATGTATTATTTACTAAGTATCTGATATTTCTCTAAACCTTACCAAGTTCCTCCGAAGACGGTATAGTCAGTGTGAGCGCGGGCGGCGCGTCGCTATCCCCCCCGTCGCTGAACGACCGCCGGCGACCCGCGCCGTCCGGGGACTTGGGTGGACGCTTCTTCTTGACTGATTCTCGACGAGTTTGGATTATGTTCACCACCTTGCCCCATGTGCTTTTGTGCATCTTGTTCGGTGATGGGGAGGTTGAACTGTCGTCCTATTAAATAATGTGAAAATAATTATGAAATAGGACAGGACTGCAGCATATAGGCAGCAAAATTATTTTTTTTACTTCACTGTAAATAACGTGAACTCAGTGCTTAATATAATTTAAAAATCATAAATTTAAATTGCATGACTATGCTTTATAATCATTTAGAAGTTACAGTCGATAAGTAAATAGATTTATAGTAAAGTTAGTTTATCTTGGTGCCGTGATACTCTGTTAGAAAATTTTTAAATACGCCTTATACTTACTTGTGTAGGTGCCTGTAGGAATGTATTATCGTGATCATACATTCGTAAAATCACGTTCTTTCTGCCCATACCTGCAATTATATTGAATCGATATAATGTGCATAAGGATTTTTATTAACGAACCCAAATAATAGAATTAAGATATAATAGGCAGTAAGTACCTATTCTAATATTTTTAAGGAAACATTGTTTCGTTACTTGTTTGAATAAATTTAAAATAAATCCTAAACTTTTACTATAACAGACAAGTTGGTATATTGAACGGTCCTATCTGTGCAAACAACTTTATTCACAGGAACGATTATTTAGATTATCTCCAATTCCAGTTCGAACAAACCAACTAAACCTACAACGTGTATAGCAATTATACATATGCAATAGGTACTACATCTCCGAAAATCAGAGTGATTCATCAAAAATGCCTTATTGCAAAAAATACAGACGAACGGTCTATAGAGTTCCGTCAAAGATTTTATGATCAAACGTACAAAATTATATTATCAACAATAATTTGAGTGAGTGGATATCCATTTCTGCTAATCACGTTGAGAATAGATTTTCATAAAATTTCCAAAAGCATGTACAACAATGTTATTTTGAATTATTGATAGAGCTGTAATTACTAAATTCTAGCGGAGCTCTATGTT
Organism: Colias philodice; assembly: GCF_061535455.1. Lineage (NCBI taxonomy): Eukaryota > Metazoa > Arthropoda > Insecta > Lepidoptera > Pieridae > Colias > Colias philodice. Next base: position 790,839 of record NC_143090.1, read on the forward strand.
AATTTGAAGTTTACAGAATTAAAGGTCTGGAAACTAAATAAAACAATTAGGTATACTAAAAAATAATATGACGTACCACCTAGTTCGAAATATCATGGTTTGGTAAGTAGTAAGTAATCTTCATGAATTCGCTACCGTTTCGATTCAATCTTTTTTCCAACAACTAAATCTAATACGAATTTTGCCCCAAATAGGGACAAATACATAATAAATGTTTACAGGGAATATCGTTCATTGCATCATGAATCCATTCTTTTTAAAAATTATTTGGTAACCATGTCATCTTTTTATTTCTTAAATATATTTTTTTAAATTATAACAATATTAAAAGCAAATAAAAACCCGATTCTTTCCAATAATATTACTTTCTACTAACCAGAATCCAGCCGTAACTCTTCACAAGAGGAATTAGGTGTGAGCGACACAGCACTTCCCGGGGTGAGGCTGGCGGAGTCCCTCGGCTCCGGGTTGGCGAGGCCTGATGATGGAGTGGACCCTGAGAGCGCCACTGCACCGACCATGGCACCAGCGGCCACTGCTGCCACGCCTCCGATGGTGGATGCTGGCCATTGGGCTTTCTCCCATCTACATTAATTAATTTTAATAAATTTGTGTTTATAATCTCTATAAGAGAAGATAAGTTATTGTCAATAAATAACATAAGTAAATAGGTATGTTTAAAACGCATTTTGATTGCGGCCTCTACTTTATATTTATTTTAAAACATAATATAATAAAACAGATCGCATCTACAATGTATGTTGGTAAGCGAGCCTAAAACCATTTAATATTATTAAAATTATAGTAGGTACATAATATTTAATAGTTTATCTTTATTTAAGTTTGTCCCTGCTTATCTACGAAATGAAAATGAAAAAATCTTTATTGAAAACAGGTTTAAAATAATACAGATTATATATTATTTGGGGAAACTAAAGCCTGTGTTAGTTTAAAACTGTGTGGCTTTAGAATCACCTCACAATTTTAGTAGATTAGTTGCTTGAAATTGATTAACATTAACGAAACAAGATTTTGCAAAAAAAATGTGTGTTATCCTATAAAGTTAAAATAAATTTATGGCGAATGAAGTCGGGGGCGTTAACATACAGTATGAGATAAATCACTCATTAAATGTAATGAAACTTATATTTAACGACACATTTTCTAGTAATATCATACAAACCAGATGTCTTTCATTACCTTCGTTATTAAGTAATAATTTATTAAGTGGAGCATTAATCTATAAAAGTCGAAGCTGAGAGTTTTATATAGCAGACATACCGCAAACCTACTTACTTTTTATGCCTCATTTTAAAGGCAATGAAATTGTAATAATTTAAATAACAAAAGTCTAACATGAATGCTAGAAATCAGGATATAAGAAAAAAACTATCGATATTTTTTTATATTGAACAAGATACTAGGTATCTAGTATACGATAATTCCATTTTAAGAAATGGTAATTAGTTAAATATGTAGATAATAAATCAATTATTATAGACACAGATTACCTAAACCACAGCTGGTTACAGAGAGGGGCCACTGAAAATCAGCGTTGCAAGTTGCAACTATATTGCAACTTATGCTGAGTGGCTACCTGACTTGGCTCCACTTTTCGGCTTCATTTTATTTTATTTTACTCTTTCATTTATTATACTTGTATTGTTTTGTTTCATGTTGTGTTGTTTTAATTTTAATTAAGTATTGTATTCTGTGTCAATTGTGTTTGTTATTATTGTGGAGTCAAATAAATGATCTTTCTTTCTTTCTTTCTTTCTTTCTTACATAAAAAAAATATTTTTATAGAAAACATACGTAATTTAAACTTTTGGAGATATCATAAAAGTGAAAGAAGTAGTTTACAATCAAATACAGTAAACAATTTAGTTGTTTATACTGCTATTAACTAAACTAGATGAAGATCTACATCTGTCTCCTAAATAACTAGATCACACGGTGTTTTGTTACACTAAAAGCTTTTTTTTTGTTAAATTAAGAGGAAAAAACATTACATTGATATAATATGTAACCTAGAAGAATAAATATTAATCCGTGTTTATTACTGTTTCACGCAAAAACTGAAAGAATTCGGTAGAAATATGGTGTAAAATGTGCACAATTTTTTGTCTGGGTGTCCAAACATATAATTGTATTTTACGTTTTACTAACCCACATTTGACAAATCTACATGTTACTAGCTTGTAATGTCTGTATCTATTAAATTTTTACCCTAAAGTAGCATTTTAAGTAGTTACTCACCTAAAAGCAGCTTTCACCCTTGTCCAGTTCGACACTTTTGATTTCTCAACTTCCTTGGGGAAGATACCATCTGACCTCCTGCGTAGCGGCATTCCCAGAGGCACATCACTGTCCTCTCCTCCAGCTGACCGGGACCTTTGTTTCCTTAACAAGGACCCTCCGAACCTCCCGTGACCCTTCCACTTCGACCCCGAACGTTTCATGCTCCGCCCTCCGGCCAACATCGAATCAAACAGAGCCTGGCCATAATCACACTCCAATTCCGACTCTAAAGCCTCATTGATAAGCTCCACTTCCCTACTTTCATCTTTAAGTTTCTCGTTCTCTATATTTATTTGTTTGTACGCGTTGTGAAGCTGCTTCAGATTGTTCACGTCGCGTAAACGTTTTATCAAACGGTTATTCTTCTCTTTTAATGTAACGAACTGGTCCAGAAGTTGCAGAAGCTTTTCCAGCTGGTCCAGAGCTTCACACGTGTCCTTGGTGCGCTGCGCAACGTCTTTGCTGCGTTTCGAAAGCGGGTCGTCGTTGTCCTTTAGCCTTTGTAGCATTCGATCGCAGAGCCCTTCCACGTCAGTTTCATCATTCGTCCAAGATTCTTCAGGACTCGGACCAGCTGTGCAAGGGGAATTTCCCTCTGCATCGGATGGAGTTTGCGGTGATTTCACAGAAAGTGTAGCGGGAGGTTCACCTCTCCGCCTTCTGTGTAAAGACGCACCAGGCGGAGGAAGATCAAATAAATCTTTCTGACTCTTAGCCTTTTCTTCTTTAAAATTGATGACGTCACTACTTTCTTTCGGTGACGTCATCGTGTATCAGAGTGTCTCGCCTCGGCTATTTATACATGAAAATAAACGCACGTGTCTGTCATCGGGATGGGCTGAGCCCTATGGAATGTATCTTTCATTGATGCATCTGTTTATAATATTGGGAATAAAATGTACACACGAAAATGCAGTTTGTATAAATCACTCGATAGGTATAGACACTGTAAGCCGGCACACGGATCACATTTTATGCAGCGATGTTTAGAATTCAATAAACTATTTTCAACACTGTTTCATGTTTAAATCACTATTGTATACGTATGACAAAGAAATATGTAATTTAAATAATTAAATAGTACAAGGAAATAGATTATACAAGAGGAATATTAATAAAAAATAAAAAGTAAAATGAACGGGTAGAGCGGTGGCCGCCCAGGCGCGCGCGCAGCTCGTAAGGCGGGCGGCCGCGCTCTCTCGCACGCGGAAACTGTCGAATATTTCCGAAGCGAATATATTTTTAACCAGAATTTCCTCAGTTAACACGTCGGTGAAGAATAGCTCTTATATAAAAGGCTAAAAGAGCGCTAATTTTGCAAGATTATTAGTATTATTTATACCTATTTTCTTAATGCTTCCGAGCTGAAATCCCATTAACCTATATTTTTAAAATGGATATAAATGAACGTGTTGTGTTACTGTCTCGGTTTTGGTTAAGTAAAAGCGATGAGTTTTTCATTAGGAGAATTTTCATAATATTTGCTTCTACGTGTATATTTTTATAACACTATTTTGAGTTTTCTCTAAGAGGAAGATACTACTTAAAAAAGATTGTTTCAAAGTTACTGTACTTTTTACTATTCTATGAAAGTCAGATCGGAATGTATTTAATAATAATATCATTAAATAAATTCCGACGAATTCTACGAATGTTTTTAACAAAAATAAAAGGATGGATAATGCAAAATAAAATCAATACTTAACTTATAAAAAACAAATATATTATGATATCAAACAGAGGAAATTCTAAATAAATTTTTAAATATTAAATTATTATTATTTAATATTTTCTTTAATATCTATAATTACTATAAAAAATTAACACATTGTCTTGTAATTAAAGGTAAAGGAGACCATGTATTTAGTGCAAACTTTAAGAAATATTATACCTACTATAATTATGTATTCTGTGATGGAAATAATTAAGAAACAACTTTTATTACAGAAAAATATTAATAACTAGCGGTCCGCCCCGGCTTCGCCCGTGGTACATATTTCGCAATAAAAGGTAGCCTATGTTCTTTCTCAGGGTCTAAAGATTATCTGTGCCAAATTTCATCAAAATCGGTCCAGTAGTTTATGCGTGAAAACCATACATACATACATACTTACATACATACAAACTTTTCCTCTTTATAATATTAGTATAGATGATACTATCTCTCAAAAGAGTCGAAAGTGGAAGGTATACTTTGTGACTCGGATTTGTTAAAACAAAAAGGTTTTATATGAGAGTCGAATTAACAAAAAGTCTGTGTATTTCAAATACCTGGCAGCATTTCCATCTTCTCAAAACAATTTTCATAAAAAGAATTTATCTGACACCTGATAGAACAAATAAAATTTTGTGATGTGAAGATCTTGTTGGGTTTTTTATATTTTATTTTTGTGTTTTTTTTTTATTTTACTTAAAATTTTCTAAAAACATACAAGAATGTTTTGGCGTCCGCCATCTAACTCATGGTAAGATTTTTTTGCGTTTTCAAAGAACAACCCGCATAGTTCCTGTTCCTGTGAGATTTCCGGGATAAAAAGTAGCCTATGCCTTATTCTGGGTCTTCAGCTACCTACATATCACATTTCATTATAATCGGTTCATTAGTATTTGCGTGAAAGATTAACAAACATTCACCCATTCATCCTCACAAACATTCGCATTAATTATAATATTCGTAGGATAAGCTAGCGTATGCAAAACTAAGCTCCATTGAGCGACGGTGTAAGTTGGAACATCCATACTAATATTATAAATGCGAAAGTAACTCTGTCTGTCTGTCTGTTACTCAATCACGCCTTAACTACTGAACCAATTTGCATGAAATTTGGTATAGAGATATTTTGATACCCGAGAAAGGACATAGGATAGGTTTTATCCTGGAAATCCTACGGGAACGGGTTTTTCCTTGAAAACGCGGGCGAAGCCGCGGGCGGAAAGCTAGTTCTGTATAAAAAGAAATGATTGTCTTTATGTCCTTTAGGCAGCAAAGTATTGCGCATGAGCACACGTATTTTTTCTTAGTTGGTACGACGTATCTTCAACGTTGATCTTCCACATGCGAAGCCCGCACAGTTAGGAGAAAATAAATGTGGTTGTCGTAATTGCATAGTAAAGCATGTTAATGGCAGGTAATGTCGGGAGGCAGCGGCGGTATGGAGCCCGAAGGTGACCGGGAGAGGAGGCTCAGCGACGACGTGGTGACGTTCCTGCGCAAGAGGAGCGACCATGACGCGCCGCGGTATGCCGCCAGGATCAAGACGTATTTGGAGATGAATAGGAAGTAAGCGTTATAGTTTGTGGTGTAATTGACGAGATGGAATTATAGTCGTGAATATTTATAGCTTGTTGTATAGCTCTGAACATGGAATAGTGACCTTAAAAGGTCGCTCTATTGGAGATGCGTCCAAGTTTCGAGTGGAAAAGTATTCGCTACGATATCATGTACCGTGTACCTATGGCTAAAAATGTAAAGCTAATTGCAAACATGGTCATGTTAAAAAATTATAATAAATATTTAACAACAATCACAATAAACTTGTCGACTAATATAAGATTTTTAACTCCTGCTAAAAATTGTGTGTTGTCAATGATATACTTCGCTATGTTAAATAATCAGGCGTGTAAATTTTCCAGAACGTTATTACTTACTATACACACGATTTATTCTTTTTCTTTCTTCTTTCTAATTATTACGGATTTATGACAAAATAATACACATGATATTTTACTTGAGGCGTCGCCGGGCAACAGAAGCGCGCCGCAACTCCGAACACGACAAGACGTCCGCCAAGAAAAAGGGTGATGCTGAGCAAACTGACAAGAAAGCTGAGAATTCGTTAGTAAAGTCGATAATTTTTGCAATATCGATTTATTTTTTGGGAAAACAACTTAACTATGTAGAAAACATTATTATTAAAAATTGACACTTAGTAGATGCACAATCTTATCACATCTAAGATTTAGATCTCGAAAATTTATAAGAAATAAGGATTATTTTTTTTTACTTCCAATAACATTTTATTTTCCTTGAAAATTTATATAAATAGTCAAGTAGTGTCTAGACCAAGTTCCGCATGAACATTGAACACAGACTGATATATTATTTAGTTTTTGCCTACGAGAAAGTGGATATTATAATTTTTTCTCTCATAATTCAATACATTGTTGCAGTGATATGCGCGGAAATGATGATGATCGTCTTAGTAAGAGGTGATTAAATTACGATTGTTTTAATTATTTTATTCGACAAAAAAAATCGATCGAAAATATTTATCCAACTACACGGGACTTACACTATGTTATAATTACTTAGCTCTTCATCGTAGTTATTCATTTCTTATTTTAATTAATGACTGGAATGACTTCGTTCCAATGCAATGCCACGATAAAACAAAAGATCCTGCAACATTTGAATAGATAACACATTTCCAATAATATTTGCTATAAAATTGTGTCAGGCACGGCGAAAAGTGCACGCACCGCGGGCGCTCTGCGTCGCGCGCGGGTTCCGAGCCGACGGACGCGTGCTGCAGACGTCGCCGTCGGCGTAGGAGGTCTTGTAGGGTAAGCCATGGGCCATGGGGTATTTATTTTCAATTTATTAATAGCAGAAGACGTAAGTATTATATTGTTTAATATTTATCTCTAGTATGTGAATTAATTTTTCATTAGAATGTTATATGGTTATATCGTTTGCAATAATTAGTATGTCATTGAAATTGCGGAATAAATTCATAAATTATTCAATAAGTCATTTCTTAGGGACTGGTGCATAAATAAGCAAATATGGGAATACCAAAAAAATTATGACTGAAATAGGTATATGTAACTAATTCAAAAGCCTTCTATGGGAAGAAACAAGGAAAAAAGGAAATGCGTAATATTCTATATAAAAGTTGCGTTATTTAACTTTTGTTATAATAATAATGAATGTTTACAGTGTCGCCGACGCCGTCGCCGCAGCTGCCGACGCCGACGTCGCCGCAGCCGCAGCCGCAGACGTCGCCGCAGCCGCAGCCGCCGACGTCGGCGACGCTCCATGCGACGTCGGCGAAGACGACGCCGCAGAAGACGTTGACGTTACCCTACTGCCTACCGACTGTGCCGTACCGGACTTTGGATTTTTTGAATTGTTGTTAATAAATTTGCGATGTTAGCTGTTTGTATTATTCTGTAGTTTGGGCATTTGATTCCTTCTGCAGGAAAAAAAAATGTACTGTACTGAAAGACATCGATAATAGGATTGGAAGAAAACAAAAATTATGATGATAAAATATATTTATTAATTGAGCAAGAAATATCACATTGAGCACCAATATTAACATCTTTGGAACTTTTGCTTTGGTTTTATAATCCAAAGCGATTTACTAAGTACTTACCTATTTGTTTTAGCTAACTATACTTATGTTAAATGTAAGAAGAATTAGACACACATTGTTATAATGAACTAGAAAGTTGGGCTATAGGCATGCGCAGGTAGACCGTAACATTTGTGGGACCAGACCTGTGCATTTTTGATCCTACCTATGTTCCGTTGACCTGCGTAGGCATACCAGGTTATCTTCTCAGGTAGCGTGCATTGGATTAGGATTTACAATTCACTAAGCATTTACATTTTCAAGTTTTACTACCTAATCCTAAAAAAATCTCAACACAGCATCAGAATCATTCCAAATTTCCCCTAATCATGACCAGACAAGTTCTGACACTATCAGACGCTGACCATAATCTCTGGCAAGGATTTCCTCTGTAGATCCGGTACTTTAGCCTCTAAATGAGGTCTACCCACAGGGAACAGGAGTTCCAGCCTCTCGTTAGGTGGTCGAGATAATAGGGTTCGGAGACGCGAGTTGCAATTTAGAGGAGTTGACGTGAGAGCCACTAGGCCGCAGTACTAGAAAGGATTTAGATGTTGAAAACAAAAGGTAAGGTTACACAATAGATAATTATAAATATTAAATTATATTTAGAGCAGATTTTTCAATCCTTGATTAAAACTTATTCGTCGAATAATGTATAAATCTACCATTTTAAAAACGTAGTGCATTTAAAAGTGCCCGTATTTGACAGTTTAAGTGACATTTTAATATTATCGTGTAATACTTTATTGGATGGATAAGTTTTATCCAAGCATTGAAAAATCGGCCCTTAAGGGTATTATAATTATATTCGTTATTAACCGCGTTATCTATAATGAGTGTAGTTAAGAGTGCGGTTAGATTTGGAATAAAAAATTGATACTGAATTTTTATCATGACGTAAAAATTAAATGAAGCTAAATTACTCCTAAGAAACTAAAGAACTTTTGATACAGATGATGCTTTAACATTAAAATTACTATGTACATAGTAGCCTTTATTTTATTTTAGCATAGGTACCTTCTAATATAATTAAAATCACTACACACCTGTATAGCTGCCAATAAGAATCCAGCTGCAATCGCAACACTAATCTCATTGTAATAATGCATACGTTTCTTTCCATCGTCTCGTATTGAGTGTGTCTGTCTGAACATCAGGATTAGAGCTGGAGCATCACACAAGTATGGCTTATTAGCATTCGTAGCAAATGGTTTCAAATCTGTAACCCATTGTCTGGACATTCTTCTAGCGTAATTCAATTCTTCTTCTTCTTCTACGATGCTTCTAATAGCTGCTTTCATGTATGGATCTTGGACTACTACGAATGTCCAGGGTTCCGTGTGGGCACCTGATGGTGATGTGCCTGGAATAAGGGGTTTTAAAAGTTGATTAGGAACTTCATCACTTATAATTACTAATATCAAGGATTTTGCTGAATTCATGTAAGAAAGATATCATAAAGCATTTTATTTCTAGTTCATTATATAATACGTGAAGATTACGTGATACATTTTGAGTTATTATCTCAACGTATCTGATAAAGAAACGCGAATGAACGCATTATTATTAATCTATCAAAATATTAAAAAGTCTAGCTGACATTGTTTATAATTATACTCTTGATTGACTTATATGTTATATTTATTTTTATCATTTTGTATCACTTATTTTATAAATTAATATGTATATTATGAAGATTTCTTACAAGGGCGTCGTTATACTTTTGCTATCTGCAATAATTTTACTTCTGTTAATCTCACTATTCGGTAGACGTTCATATTACGACTTTGATGAAAAAACTTGGTACGATGAATATAACGACAATGTTTCTGATAAAATGTCCGCTGATAGACCAGTTTTTGATTTGGAAGAAGTTATGAAAATAAGAAAATTTATAAGTGATATTAACAAAGAGCAGCTTATTGAACATTCATCCACATATGGCCCCAATTTTACCCTAGTTATTGTTATCCAAGTGCATGATAGAGCATACTATTTAGAACAGCTTCTAGAATCTTTAAAACAAGCTATAGGTATCCACAAGTGTTTGATTATACTCGCTCATGATTATATCGACGACGAACTTAATAACTTGATGGAAAGGATTTATTTCACAAAATATTTACGAATAGTTTACCCATATAATGTCCAAATACACCCAATTGCTTTCCCTGGTCCAGATTTGAAATACTGCCCTACAAACTTAATCAGTTGTCAAGAGAACATTAGATATAGAAACCCAGATATGGCTCAGTTAAAACATCATTGGTGGTGGACTGTTAGCACTGTATTCGACAAGCTAACTATAACAAGAAACTACAATGGTAATATACTATTTTTGGAAGAAGATCAGTATGTAGCAGAGGACCTAGTTTACGTTATGAAGTTGGTGGAAAAAATATTGCCAAATCACTATCCTGACTATGATATGATCGCGCTTGGCACCCGATTTCCGAAACTAAAAGACTATCACATCAATGAGACTACATCAGTTATAGAAACTTGGGGTTATAGTGAAAATATCGCTGTCGCTTTTAACAGAACTACATGGAATGTATTCAAGAGCTTATCTAATTATTTCTGTACCTATAATGATTATCTGTGGAGTAATTCTCTAAAATATATAGCTAGTAGAACGAAGAAGGGAAAACTCATAGTTCTCTCTATAAAAAGTTCAAGGGTGTTTCGATTTGAAAAATGTCAGTATAGTAACGATACGTTTTGTCATGAAGTAGAAAAAGTTATAGCTGTTCAAAAGTTTGTAAATATGGTGAAAAAAAGTTTTTATCCTCAGTCTCTTTCATACAAAATAAAGAACACGAAACCAAAAATAAGAGCTTTAGGTGGTTGGAAAGATATTCGAGACCGTGAATTGTGTATGTTTTATACAAGTAAAATGAGGCTTACAGTATAAAAAAGTTACAAGTTTTTTGTCTTTTATTAATTTGTTATAATTTAAAAAAATGAACTTCATCACGAAATAGCAAACTCCAATAACTGAATAGAAAATTATTGCTTATTTTACATTAGAGTTGAGAGAAATAGTGTCATTAAGTAATAACACAGGATATTTTGTCTTTTTAATTAGGACATCATTTTATAGTTGGTTTTCTATCTTACCAGCGGTCTTAACAATATTATCCAAAACCTCTTGAGGGATAGGTTCCGTGCTGAAACTCCTCACAGTTCTCCTGGCTGCCATCAGATCATAGAAGTCCCGTGACCTCTGAATCATGTCGGTGACAGGCCTTCGTATGGGCTTGTATGGTATGTGGGGGGTGTCTTCTGGTATGGCAGGGACCAGGAAGTCTGGATCGTCTTCATCGTCCGGATGTTCATGATCTGGAAGATTATGGTTTTTGGTTGAGAATTTGCACCTATAAAATGATATTGGATTTATTAAATCGTTTGTGGGATCAGTGTATGTAGAATGAAACATTTAGTAAGGGTAGCTAGCTTGTGGTAAGGGTACCTACGGTAAATTATATGAGGTGATTTTTTTAATAACAACAATAGAGATATAGATATAAATTTTTGCTCGTACCTACTTAATATAAAAGAAAATGTAATGTTTTTTCTTTCAACTACGTCACGGTCTCACGGTGCGTTATGATAACACTACAGGGTGTACCAAAAAGTAGTGATGAACGGAAGCTGAGAGGTAGAGGACCTAAAGGGCTATCCGAATCACCCCCATGTATGTTAAGCGATTTTTCGTATTTTCGGAGTTATGACGTTTTTTTTCAATTTTTCACCTATCGCCGAGTACGATGATATTTTCACTCATGCTGACGTCAATGATTGCGGAAGATGCTTGATTTTTTTTGTGTGCTAAGCTGAAAGATAGGCCAATTCAGTATGGTAACATTTACTATCGTTAGATCTTTGAATGGAATAAAAAAAAGAATTAAATGGCAAGAAAGATAAAATTACCCAGTATGTTCACCACTTCAAGGGCCCGTAAAAAAATAAAATCACATAAAAAAAGTTTTCCGTTTGACTTTTAAAAACTTGCTCTTTCTATCAGATAGCTACCCTGAAAATTTCATTTAATTATTCAGAAAGCTTCAATCGAAAAATTTAAATCAAAATGTGGTAAGTGCAAAAATTGAATTAACTTGATGATCATTAAAACCAATAAATAGGTGTTTAATTAACAGAAATTTTTAAATTAACCCCGCTGTTGCTCAATGCAAGTGCGACATCACCGTAAAAAGTTGTCTTTTAAATGTCTGAATGCCCTTTTATCATTTTTAATGGTTTCTTCTGCTACTATGAATTTCCGGGTTATTTCGTCCAAATTGTGGCAGTCTCTCGTCTTTGTAGTATCCCCAAGGAAAAAAATCAATAGGGTTTATGTCCGGGGACCGTGCAGGCCAGGCTAAAGGGCAAAGATACCCTGAAAGATGGATTGGTCGTTGCAGCCTGCGCATGCGCCGGTGATGCCTGCCTTAAAGCCTGGCCTCCACGGTCCCTCGACCTAAACCCCATTGATTTGTTTCAATGGGAATACTAAAAAGACCTCGGCTACTTGAGAAAATGCCACAATTTGGACGAAATAACCCGGAAATTCATAGTAGCAAAAGAAACCATTAAAAATGATAAAAGGGCATTCAGACATTTAAAAGACAACTTTTTACGGTGATGTCGCACTTGCATTGAGCAACAGCGGGGTTATTTTAAAAAATTCTGGTAATTAAACACCTATTTATTGGTTTTAATGATCATCAAGTTAATTCAATTTTTGCACTTACCACATTTAGATTTAAATTTTTCGATTGAAGCCTTCTGAATAATTAAATGAAATTTTCAGGGTAGCTATCTGATAGATAGAGCAAGTTTTTAAAAGTCAAACGGAAAACTTTTTTTATGTGATTTTATTTTTTTACGGGCCCTTAAAGTGGTGAACATATTGGGTAATTTTATCTTTCTTGCCATTTAATTCTTTTTTTTATTCCATTCAAAGATCTAACGATAGTAAATGTTACCATACTGAATTGGCCTATCTTTCAGCTTAGCACACAAAAAAAATCAAGCATCTTCCGCAATCATTGACGTCAGCATGAGTGAAAATATCATCGTACTCGGCGATAGGTGAAAAATTGAAAAAAAACGTCATAACTCCGAAAATACGAAAAATCGCATAACATACATGGGGGTGATTCGGATAGCCCTCTAGGTCCTCTACCTCTCAGCTTCCGTTCATCACTACTTTTTGGTACACCCTGTATAGTATTTTGTAAACATTACCGTAGTCTAAACTCTAAACAAATAACTACTTACAAAAAAAAAAAATATATATATCTTTATTATTTTTATATGGATCACTTTAAATGAAAGTGGTATGAGAACACAGTCGCAGACCGCAGTATTATTCATTGTTTAATCTGTTGGACTATTTTAACAATGATTTAATAAGTATGATATGTATGCACATATTCGGTATGCAATTTATAAATAAAAGTGGTAATCAACGTTCACTATATAATACATATTAACTATGGTTTTGAAAATTTGAAACTTTGAAGATAGTAAAAGAATAATCCTGAGTTGGGATTCGAACTCGAATTTCTATACTTCAATTTGTTTTTTATATATTTTATGAATCGTAAGTAGGCATGCTTAAAGAAAAAATAAAAATATTTTCAAGACAACACAGGAAAAGAAGAGAGTGGACGTACTACTAGGCCTTATTCTGATAATTAATAATTATTCTTATATAAGGAATGAATTGGAACGTTTTTTTTTATCAAATAGACAATTACAATTACAAATACATAATACACAAAAAATACATAAAAAGCTCTGTTCTAAATAAGCTTATCAGTTATCAGTATAATGTAGGTTAGGAGATAAAGCTGGCCGTGCTCCATTTCTCTTAGTTTGATAACAAAAATGTTTTAATAGATTAGGAATCAAAGGTCAGTGACACTGAACACATGTTTTGCTTGCTGCTAAGTGTTGCTAAAGATAGCCTATATGCCTATATATTCTCAGCTAATGATCACAAGGAATCTTCGTGTTCACTTTTAATGACTCTCTACATAACTAAGCCAATAAATTCGTATATAGAAATAATTATTAAAGTTGTTTCTGATATTTCTATCAACCTACCATACCGTTTGAAGCACAGGTTTGAAGTATTTAAAAATACTTGCAAGATAAACAGTATCAACTCATGGGTTTTTTATGTGGTTTTCCTTAAAATTAGACACGCAGATTATGGCATAATATTTAAATACTCAATTAACTAAAAGCTAGGAAACCCTAGTTATTTTTATTTATGAATTGTGTTTGAAATTTGATATCAATAGATTTATTTTATTTAATACCCATGCGATTCTAAAGTCCTTATAGCATCAGCTATAAAAAATAAAACTTTGGAACATTTGTAATAAATCAACTTTTAATTATGCAATTATAGACTGGGGTAGAAGCCTTTAAAAATAATGAAAAGATAAAAAAAATCGCAGTCGGATGAAACCCATTAGAAAAGGAGGGGAATATGATAAAAATGTAAGGAAAAATAAATTACGGTCAATCCGAGTTCGGGAAGCGGGAGGGGGCAGCTTTTAAGATAAAAAAAATGGTTTCTCTCGATTTCCGACAAAACTACAAGTCCTATAGAAAAAAGTTCAATGGCAAAGTTGTAGGTAATTAAAAGTTCTACAACTTTTGTATTCACAATTTTTTCACATAACCTAAAAATTTAGGTGAAAAATTCAAAAAACCAAGTTTTTGGTCTTTTATTTTTATCTACTTCAAAATTTATTTTTTTTCTACGAAATTTGGTGGAAACTTACTTTATTATGTCCCAAATACACTGTAATTTATTTGATTGAAAATATTTATTTTTTCGCCTTATTTTGAATTAATACCAAAAAAACTACCTAATTTTCAATCGAAAAGTCACCCGTCAAAATATCAGCTTTTTTCAAAAACTTGGGGTGCCTTTTATTCATTGAAATCTCTACTTTCATATGGTGTAAAAAAAATAAACACCACTAAAGTAAATGTTCTCAGGAAATGCATACAAACAGTGTAATAATGAGCTTTTACTAAATCAGGCACACTTCTTGAACTCTATATCTTCTCTTGTATCGGCTTTTCGGTAATATTTCAAAAGAAAAATAATTATCTGTTCTAAGTTTAATATTTTACAGCATATTCAAAAGCAAAATGATGTCGATAAAAACATTTCAGGTAGTTTTCTAAAAATTTATTATGGCCATTTTACTCATTAGGTTAAGTACTTTCGATATCAGTTTAAAGTTTTTTGATATCTGCAATAGTTACGGAATAATCGCTTGTGCACACTTAACGATTACAACCTGTATATTGCAAGTCAGTTATTAAAATATGAAGAGAAAATGAAGCATATCGTATCGATTGAAAGGGCATTGTACCTACGAAGATCTGATTAAACATTCATATAGGTCTTCGGAAATCGATGTTTCGTTATAATCTATTCTTGTAGTGCAATACCTGATAGATATATTCAATTGTAAATAGTCTATCGGAGAATTATACTAAAATTATATGTGTAAACAGTAAAACATTTTATAATAAGGAAAAAAGCAGTTGCGACTTGCGGTTCGGGCACATTCTGCACAAAAGTTAGAGCGTGCAATAAAAAGGAAATTAAAATCACATTACTACAGTCTTCACTCTACATACACACAAATAGTGTAAGATAGGTGTGTATTGGAATTAAAATCAGTCTTTAAAGCAGATGATTCATACATAAACATCCTTTTACCCATATAAAGTGCAAGAGATATGAGGTTATCTTGGTTGCTTATATACGTGTCACACAATCAGGTTTTATCTCATTTGCTTTTATTTTCAAAACAATAAAGGTTAGCCTGTTCTTCTGTAGAATATATTCCCATATACAAGTCATAATGGACACATTTTAAGAAACATAGGAAATCGGTATGGTTTGAATTTGAAAGTATATCACTACATAGTATAAAACAAAGTCGCTTTTTCTGTCTCTATGTATGCTTAAATCTTTAAAATGACGCAACGGATTTTGATGCGGTTTGTTTAAACAGATAGAGTGGTTCTCGAGGAAGGTTTTAGTATATAATTTTTTAGGTTTAAGGCAAAGCGGGCGAAGCCGCGGGTGGAAAGCTTGTTTACTAATACAACGCACGGAATGAATGGAAATTTGATGAACAAATAGGTATTAATCCTATCCTACTAATATTATTAATCCGAAAGTTTGTGAGGATGTGTGTGTGTGTTTGTTACTCTTACACGCAAATACTACTGAGCCGATTACAATGAAATTTAGCACGTATACATATAGAGAGTAACTTGGATTAACACATAGGATAGGTTTAGTCCTTGTTCCGATCGTATAGTCAATATTTTACCTCCTTTAAAAAAACCTATGTGTATGATTCCGCTTTACGTACAGTATGAATTCTCAAGTTTATGCACAGCTGTTTATTTTATTGTGCCAAGTTCAACATAGCAACCGCAAAGCCAAGGTCAATCACAAGGCTTTACTTGCACCTAAAGAGTAAAGTTGAATAAATCTTTCATCGTTTTAGGTATTTTGTTTCTTTATCGTAAAACAGATGTTGGAAATATGTGGGTGTGAATAGCGGCTTTAAATTCAGTAGATTTAGATTTTAGACGTATCGTTGAAATATTTTCATGATATCATGATAGGTACAAACTACAAAGATTACACTGGATAGATTAGAATGTTGTGAAGTTATATTATTTACTCAAGTTCCGATTTAAAAAAATACCAATAGAAAACCACGTCATATTAGAGTGTTATTTATAGAGTTTGTTTGTTTGTTTGAACGCCCTAATCTCAGGAACTACGGGTCCGATTTAAAAAATTATTTTGGTGTTAGATAGCCTATTTATCGAGTAAGGCTATATATCATCGCGCTAAAACCAACAGGAGCAATGCGTGTAAAACCGCGGGGAACAGCTAGTATGCTATATTTTTTATCTTAGGTCAATCAGGTCGAAGCCGGGACGAGCGGCTACTATTATTTTCAAGCGAACACAAAAGGGCAAACACGATTATTGTACAAACATCGCATTTTTCATCGTACCAATTAAATAAATATGTACATATAAAAATGTTTATACCTAGGTATCTAGTTTATTGATAAACGGCGTGAATCGTCCGGTTATATTTTATCAACGAACACGTTGAAATATACACATTGCATAGAAATCGTTTCATGGAAGACTAAATATATGACTAGTTATGGTTCTGACTTCTGAGTTCTGACTGGCTTTGCTGCATCCTGTGCAATAAATGCCTGGGTCATTAGTCTCGTGTTGGATTTTATTTGCTCATAATGACCTAGTATAATGTTGGTTTGAATCATTTGATTTCGCATTTTTTGTGTCTTTTGTCCAATTTTTTTTATATTTTCTAATTTCAGGTCGGTAAATTAACGTCGTACGGGTTGATGCAATTGTAATAATTATTATGTTCTTCTTTTTTGAGTTCCGTACCGAAAGGGTAAAACGGGACCCTTGTCCCTACTCCCTATTACTAAGACTTCGTTGTCTCCAGGCTGTATCTCATAAACCGTGATAGAAATTTCTTTTTCAAATGCAATTTTTTTGTTGTTCTGATTTCCGGGTCGCTTGGAGTCGGAGGGAGACGATTGATTTAAAATAATAACTATTCGATATTTGGATGGGAATAATATTTCAAATTGTATAATATAAATAATAAAAAAAATGAATAATATTACAACGACCGCGACGTTCCGTTACTATAGTTGTTTAAATTAGTTTTTCCGGGAAAATTATACGCATTATTAAGTAGGTACATTGTGTCCGTCCGTCGGACTGTTTGTAATAATAACTTTCAATTGTTTTGAAGGACTCGATTTTAAAACTAAGTGCAACAAATTTCAACATGTGTAGGTAAGTAGCAATTTTTTTATATATTATTAGTACCAGGCTAATTTTGATTGCAATATAATATGAATTTCAACATAATTAATAGTGTATGAACTAGTATTAAAAAAAATGTGTGCTTGTACTAGTGTACACACGTAAGAAGTGAAACTTCATTATGACCTTATTTTTCAAAAAATAATTTACTATATGCAACTTTACAGAAATACGTCGAATCACGCGTGGTAGGGATAAGAAAAAGATGGCGCGTAACGGAAAAATGTCAGGCGTAACGAAAAAATGTTACACTAAATTTTTTTTCAACCCCGATAAAGAAGTTTCACTTCAAAAAGATAAATTATATTCATTCATATCTGCATCTTTAACGGTAAACATACCGGCACCATACCGGTACGAGTATACGTAATCGTACCCTTAAAGAACCTTTTTAAAGATTAATTTCTTACGTCTTTCTTTTATTTTCATTCATTTTTAATCTGACATCAGATCGAGGAAGGCGCAAGTAATTATTAAAAAAATACTTAATACTTACAATTTAACTTTTTTTCTTATTTTTAGTACAGATAATCTTTGTTTATGGCAGTTAATTTTTCATTTTAACATAGTTTATATATGTAGGTACAGGCTAGGTAATAGAATATTTTTTTTCAAAAACATTTATTAAATCTAAAATTGCAAAGATTTATCGTAGTTTCCTAAATATTTTTATAAAAACATGTTTCGTAGGTATCTCGTATATATAGAGATGGTAATAAAAATTCAGGCGTTTATTTCTAGTCCAAGGTGTGCTGGATGCATCGTAAATCTTTATAAATCACATGAGAGAATCAAAATGTCTACTACAAAGTTGAACGAAATTTCATTTGGCAGAATTCACCAAATGAATATGATTGTATGTAGGTACCTACTTAGTTAGAATTGAAAATATATTATGTTTATTGTTTATGTAGGTATTTGTTGTACCAAAGATGAGATTGCTATTCTGCTATCGTATCAGAGAAGGTCACATCTAGCATTTTGGTGGAACTGAGATAAGTTTTTAGTTTTTACCATATTCTGCTTCATAGCGTAGAAACCGCGTTAATACCACTTACTACAAAGAAAAGGCATAATTGACTGTGGGCACAACTGGCGCGTTTCGACCGAACCCTGCCCCCCTTTCCTCACCCCTAATCGCAAATAGTTAAAAGAAAAGGCACAACTCGTTATTTGTGCCTTTTATACGTTAATTAATTGAAACATGCATGGATCTTTTATTAAGTAGACAGGGCACATCTGACCCCACATCTGGCATTTGAGCCTTTTCTTTGTGTTATGTTGTAGATGTGCCTTTTGAAAGTAGTTTTTAGTAAAAATCTGTATGAAGTAAAGTCACATCTACGTATAATATGTGCCTTTTCATTGTAATGGTAAGTAAATGTGCCTTAAACGAAAATATTTGTGTCATTTGTGTCTTTTTATCTCCGGATTCCTTGGAGATAAAATTCTACAAAAAATTGAGCAGATGCGCCTTTTTTTTCCTGATTCCAAATATGTATATACCTAACTCAATTTTAATCAAAAAATGTTAGTTGTGCCCTTTTTTCTTTCGACGGCAGTATTATCTATCTAATGTATTAAAATTTTGTACCAACAGTATCATAATTAGTATGGTAGGTAAACATAATCGAAAAAACGTTTATTGTAAAAAAAAAACACGTATATCAACATTTAAAAACCTAGGTAAATAATATAATATAAATAATTATCCTAAATCTATGTTAAAAATAATAATTACCGAAATTATTAATTCTAGACAAAGTTTTAGAGCTAAGAAATGTCAGCTAATAACTTTTGAAGTAAAAAGGAATAGATAAACCAATGCGAACTGATGCGAACTAACCTTTTCCATCCTTATAAATATTTGGCGCGACCCTCCTCTTATCGCCAATTCTATTTTGGCGTGTCTCTATTCTATTCTTGTGAAACACTGTGAAACCGATAAAAAACACAATCAAAACACTATAAACAATAAAACAATGACTCTCCAAACAAGAAACTGTCAAAGATATGAAATTCATAATAAAAATAAAAAAATCTAATTGGCGCGTATTTTTTGGAACACAGATAAGAAATTGTTTCGTTTAAAAATAGAACAGGTTTGAATGTCTAGATGCGTTCATTATTTATACATGAAAGGTTTGAAAAATAATGAATTTGATTTATTTAACGATCGAATGAAAAAAATATTATTATTCAGCACATGCGCTCAGTAACAATTCGCGTGGTAGACTAGCTCTAAGCTCGCTAGACGGGTATAACCTATCTATATTTTCATGCGTTGTTGGTTCAAATTACAGATTGTATTGTACTTTATTTCTAAAGGAATAAGGCGTGATATTGTACGTTATTATTATTTATAATTAATGCATTATGCACATATTGTTTATTAGTAATTGGTGAAAGCCGCTGGTGTAGTTATATTGTTTGGGATAATTTTAAGGGTCGTTGCTAACACAATAATATAGAACTGAACCAGAATAGCTATGAATATAACGGAAAAAGTCAAGGACTTTTATTGCTATAATAATTCTGATTGTCTTTTCTTTGAATAGAAATATGTATTAATTAAAAAATATATTCCTAAACGGATCATTGTAATCGACTGACTGGCCGTTTGAAATTGTTTTATTCTTCCATTGATTTAAAAAGTTTATAAAAAAATAAAATTTTAAACAAACTCAAAGAAAATGGAATGTGGCTAAAATTAAGACGCTGATAGAAAAGATAATATCATTTTTTTTTCAAAACCTAATTCTATTTGTGATATTTTAAAGTTGTGTTTATCCAAAATTATTGTGCGAGTTTAATATTTTTTTATACGCAAAATATCAAGAGGTATGAGATAATAGGTATGCCATTAATATTATTTTATTGACACTTTTTCATGTTATTAAATAACATATATATCAAATTTCAAAAATGAATTATTAATTATGCACATTATTGAATAAAAGGTGAAATAAAAAGTGCCAAAAAATAAATGTTACTGTCTTTTCCTTAGGTCTTTTCAGAATTCAGATTCAGTTGCTATAAAGAAGTCTGTTATATGAATTTGCAATCTGATGGAGTGTTTACTGTCTTTCATAAAACCTGTTTTACCACGTAGAATTCGGCAAATTTTAAATAAAATATTAGGTACCTATATATGCAGTAGCTGAAGAAAAAAGTAGGTAAGTAAGTATATCCTATGATATATAAAAAAGCTAGATACGTTACCCGCTCTCTATTTTGGCAAGAAAAAACTCAGTTAAGTGCCCGAGTTTGACTTAGTCACGCACCATTCAGCGTCGTGGCTGGACGTTCTTTTTATATTTTAATCGGCAGTTGTTATTACGAAGTACATGAGTGAGACATGTATTATGTCTCGTGCGTGAGAGTGAAAGAGAGAACAACTGTATTGGTGATAATGCGTTAGTAAGAAGGTATGTATTAATTACGCTGTTTTTAGTGCAATGATGTTGGCGTATGCCGCGTCTACTATAGTATAATAGGCCATTGAGTATATCCTATTTCTTACTTATATGTTTTCTTAGATTACTAATAGAAATAGATCAGTTGGTAGCCAAAGTTCCCGACGATACCTATAACCTACCTGTAAAACTAGGTTAATAAAATAAATAAGATTTTATTTACTATCTTCTGATTCTGTACTATATGGTTCATCATTAACCTACATTCAAATTCATTTATTTTGCCAAAAAAACATGGTAAACATAGAGATGTTAACAATTCAGTTTTCCATCATGTTCAGCCGTATTGAACAGCTCAGCGTGCAAATTATTTATTTATTTATACAAAAAAAAATTGATGTCACTTAATTATATTTTCTTATTACTTTGGTGTATTCTGTAGGAATAAAAACAACGGCGTTAATAATAATACACAACAGATTTAGTTGTGATCTTTATAAAATTCTCATGTCGCTGTGAATGCGAAACGGCTTGACCAAATTCTGTGTGCATATCGGGTTTGAGAATACATCTGTTCTTTATCTTCCTAAATGATAATAGTAGGTATTGCAGAACAACGTCTGACGGTACTACTAGTATTATTGAAGTGAAACTTCTTTATCGGGGTTAGAAAAAAATTTTGTGTAACATTTTTTCGTTACGCGTGACATTTTTCCGTTACGCGCCATCTTTTTCTTATCCCTACCACGACACTGATTCGACGTATTACTGTAAAGTTGCAAATAGTAAATTATTTTTTGAAAAATAAGGTCATAAAGAAGTTTCACTTCTTACGTATGTACACTAGTACACGCATACATTTTTTTTTATAGCCGCACTGACCTATCAGTGAACGACTATCCAAAAATCGAATAGGTAGTTGATATTTTTTTCGTTTTTATTTTTTATCATGCATATAATATTATGTCCCACTGAAAAAATAATTACATCGCGAGTTAAGTAAACTGTGGCTCTATCTATTGGGAATATTCGAAACTCGGGACAAACGAGCCAAAAGAGACACCTGGCGAATAATTAGGTAAAGATCACTAGCTACCTATCTAAAAACACTACCTTATCTATACTAACATTATAAAGCTGAACAGTTTGTTTGTTTGTACGCGCTAATCTCAGAAATCGAAAAAAAATGTTTCCTTTTTAAACGCCTTCTGTTAAAATATAGCAAATACGATGATTGTAAGTTTTACTAATAATAATTTTTTCCCTTATCTTGCAATAGTCCTACATCGGCCGCGGACTGCCCAGGGCTGTATCTCTATAGTGCAGTCATGGGCAGGCTGCGGCTGGTGTCCCACAACACAGTAAAGTTCTCGAAAGGGCCTCTGCGTGTTGGATCCGTGTCCCCACGTAAGCCTTCCAAAGGACCGGGTACCTTCCTTATGATGGTACCCGAGTATTATGGATGGTAATATTGTCGCACTATTGCAGCGACTTATTTCGGGGGCCCATACAGTGAGAGGGCGAGTCACCACCTGCCAACATATTTTTACTTTCTTTTAGTAGAAAGGCAGGTGCCATAGTTTCCCATAGTCCCCAATACCAGTCCATTTAGCATCCCAATCCATAGCCCAATTATTAAATTTCCAAACCCTGCAATAGTCCTACATCGGCCGCGGACTGCCTAGGGCTGTATCTCTATAGTGCAGTCATGGGCAGGCTGCGGCTGGTGTCCCATAACACATTAAAATTCTCGAAAGGGCCTCTGCGTGTTGGATCCGTGTCCCCACGTAAGCCTTCCAAAGATCCGGGTACCGTCCTTCTGGTGGTACCCGAGTATTATGGAAATGGTAATATTAAAATTAAAGATGCGGAATTTTAAAACTACAATATGAATAAAATACGTGTTTATTTACTTTAATGAATTATTATCTATCGATTAATTTTTAATATTTTTTACTGGTGCATAAATTGAGCTATAACAATACGCTAGACAGTAGACTATTTATTAATTATTACAATAATTAAAAAAGGGAGTTCAAAACGTTCTTAATTTAAAATCAAGACAAATAAAATGACAACAATTTTTTTCACATTTTTTATTTTATTGATTGAATATGTAACTATGTATTAAAAAATTGAAGTAATCTTAAGAACTGCAGATAAGTTACATGCAAGAAACATAGCTCATTCAACGATAAAATGCTTTGGTGTCCACCGGAATAGGTATAGGTATTTATTTTATAATTTATACAAACATTTTTATTTCGTGGTTGTGAATTTGTGATGGTATTAAACTGCAAAGCGTTTAAAATTTAAAAAGTCAAAACTGATTAAAATCACATATTTATTCACATATAATATTATATACTATCTATAAAGCTGAAGAGTTTGTTCGTTTGTTTGAACGCACTAATCTCAAGAACTACGGGTCCAATTTTGGAAAATTCTTTCGGTGTTGGATAGCCCATTTATCGAGGAAGGCTTATAGGCTATAATATCATCACGCTAAGACAACAGAAGTCACGCGAGTGAAACCGCGGAGCGCAGCTAGTTAGGTATATTAATTAATCAAGCACATGACTATAATATTTACGAGTCTATTTTCATTCACACAACTCCATCATTATAAATATAGAAAAAAATATACACGTTGATTTTTGGTAAAAAAATTAGCGTTCAGGTGTTAATTACTGTGTTTGGTTTGGATGTTAATGTTTTTGTTCTTTTGATCAATAGTCAATGTTTGTTAATATTTGCAAATATTAAATGTAGGTATTTGAAAGAAGTTAAATTTTTGTATAGGTAGGTAGGTACACTGTACATTATAGGATAGAATTTTAGCCTAGGTCGACTAACTGTGAATTTGAGTATTGAACACTATTCAGTTATTTAAATATTGCTGGCTTTTGATTCGTATAGATTTTCTACAAGTATAACTGCATTTTGTCACTAGATGTAATATTATAACTTACTAGCGGTCCGCCCCGGCTTCGCCCGTGGTACATATTTACGTTTTCTCTACATAAAAACCATCCTCGTACTTCAAGGAATATAATAAAAAAAGAATTATCGAAATCTGTTCAGCCGTTCTCGAGTTATGCCGTATGCGCTTACCAACACATTTTGCGATTCATTTTTATATATATATAAGAAGTAAAACTCCCCAAATATTGTTTTTCCATCCCTTATTACGTAGTTATTACACTGCCTTGATTTTGGTTTTCTCTAACGCATTATTTCAAACAAATTTGGCAAATGTTGGTTATGAAAACTAACAAGCAGACATACATCATTGTATTAAACATATCCATACTAATATTATAAATGCGAAAGTAACTCTGTCTGTCTGTCTGTTACTCAATCACGCCTAAACTACTGAACCAATTTGCATGAAATTTGGTATGGAGATATTTTGATACCCGAGAAAGGACATAGGCTACCTTTTATTACGAAATACCACGGGCGAAGCCGGGGCGGACCTCTAGTTTACTATATTTATAATAAATGCACGAGCACAGCTCTACTCATAATCACCATAAAGATATACAATAGAATCTATTCCATTGTTTCCCCGTAGAAGTCAGAGGTCACAATCATTTTGACAATGCGGCTGATGTTGTTTACAAATTTTCCTACCGATCGTCTATACTCTATACTCATAATATGATAATTATTATAACAAAAATATGTTATTTTATATGAAGGTGTGTGGTACGTTTGTTTGTATGAATGTGCTAATCAAAGGGACTAAGACGGATTTTGTTTTTTGTTTGTGCTTGATTAAAGGGTTAGGTATCGTGTTTATTTTGAGTTACCACGCAGTTCTTTATCAATAACACCGTCTATACATATTTTAGTCATAAGGAGGTTCCACACAGATCAAGCAGCCTCGCGAAGCATTTGCTGCGCGATGCTCGGCCGAGGCAAACACGTGTGTCACCATTTTCTGCTGCATGGTATATTTTAAATTTTCTGCATTCAGATGGCAGATGGAGTGATAGCTTATGTTTATTATAATAATTATAACGATTAGACTGTCACATTCATAGACTACAGGCCCATGTTGAAAAAATTATGGGTCATATTTTGAACCACCAGGTGACCTATCGGCTATCTAGAACGATATAAGAGCATAAAATAATTATTCCGCAAGGCCGTACAAAAATCATGGAGACAAGGGGAAAAAATATCTACATTCGAATTCTCATCTGCACTCAGGTGGACAGCTTACAAGTGACGGCATAGTGCTGAATCTTATTATTTTATGCTCTTATATCGTTCTAGATAGGTCACCTGGTGGTTCAAATGACCCTTTATTTTTAACATGGGTCTGTAGTCTATCAACACAAGTGTAATACAAGATAATAACTTTACAATTAAGTTTCTCATATTGTAACTTACCCCTTGCAAACAATAATATAAAGATAATGATGCCAGAGAACAGTCTGGTAGTGCTTAAACGACAACTTTCTACGGATTACCATCCATCTTCAATACATTCATTACCTAATACTATAGTAGGCTCTCCCAACTTAAACATTTGTAACTTCCATACTAATATTATAAATGCGAAAGTAACTCTGTCTGTCTGTCTGTTACTCAATCACGCCTAAACTACTCGACCAATTTGCATGAAATTTGGTATGGAGATATTTTGATACCCGAGAAAGGACATAGGCTACCTTTTATTGCGAAATATGTACCACGGGCGAAGCCGGGGCGGACCACTAGTAATAAATATATTAAGTAAATCGATCTTATTAAATGTTACCGACCTCCTGATAGAAGTTTCTAGTGCTCATATAATAAGAGGAAGCTAGATAAATTTACGGATAAAAAAGTGTGTCATTGTATCAGTGGCTTCAGAGATAAGATGTTCACAAGGACAGGAGAGTGATTATTATATTGTTATTTTATTATTATTAAATGGCCATATTCTTCGTTATTGTGTTTAAATTTTAAAGATCTGATGGGTAGCACAAAAGTTGCTTATATAGGTACTAAACTATTTTAAATTTATCGTTAATGATCTGATGATGATATCCAAAATGAAAAAAATATTGGAGGTAGAGATGCTCTCATTCCTACCCTCTTCATTCCTGCTCGCGTAGGACAGTTTTAATTATTGTCAGGTTATTTTACTTTTATACAATTTTCAAGCGCATGGCAGCCGTTTTCCAGGCAACATTTTCAAAAGTCGTTGACTTTTTACACAATGCAAAAAAATAATATTAGATATAATATTATGTTTTCATGACCTGTCTCACCCTCTTAAGATGGCTAGACAAAAACAATTCAGATAAACATTTGAAAATTCATTAATGTTAAAACAAATAAATATATTATTACTGAATACCTATTAAAGTTTAATTAAAAATATTAAACAGTGCACATATCCTATTTGTGTTATCTTTTCAAAATAATCAAAAACACGTTTTTGTGGTAGGGGTCCGGGGTCAAAGTCATGTCTATATTTACACCATACTATCGGTTACGAACAAATAAAATGAACGATCTTTACAATAATTTTGTTGTCTAAATAAATTATGTTTGGGTTAAGGGCGTAGGTACATGAAGAATAATTGATAATGATAAATTAATTATGTACTTACGAGAAAGTGCGTTTCTTATTGCATCTTAAAATAACGATTCATTTAAATTATATAAATACTAGCTTACCGCCCGCGGCTTCGCCCGCTTTGTCTAAAACCTAATAAATTATATACTAAATCTTTCCTCTTAAATCACTCGTTCTGTTATAAAAAAAACCGCATCAAAATCCGTTGCGTAGTTTTAAATATTTAAGCATACATAGGGACATAGGGACAGCGCAAAGCGCGAATTTGTTTTATATTATGTACCTACTAGGTATGTAGTGATTATTACGTCATCTTTGAGTAAAACTTTAAACATGCAGAAAATAAATTTAGAACTAGCTTTTGGCAAAAAATTTGATAATTAAGTTATTTTTAAATTAAAAGTAGGTACATAGTTACATAAATATTAAATTGTATTTTAGATTTTTCCCACCACGTATTTCGGTGATAATATGAATTATAATGTTGCTTTGGTATTAAAATGCAGATTTGAATGTATGTTTCATCGCTATTTCTGTAGGACTCAGATTATTTACTCTATTCTCTAATAATAGATACATAATAGGTACATAATAATCATTATCTTTATATATAAAAATGAATCGCAAAATGTGTTGATAAGCGCATAACTCGAGAACGGCTGAACCGATTTCGATAATTCTTTTTTTATTATATTCCTTGAAGTACGAGGATGGTTTTTATGTAGAGAAAACGTAAATATGTACCACGGGCGAAGCCGGGGCGGACCGCTAGTTAGATATATATTCGCAGCTAGATAAACCTTATTTAATTCAAACAGCAAGGTATGAATATTCTCTGCATATTATACCTATGATTTGGAAAACAGATTTAAGTAATCTAGATTCAAAAGCGAACTTCTGAAGTAAATAAATAAAATTTAACGTTCATTCGTTCATCTTATTAAAAATTCCATAATACTCGGGTAATATAAGGAAGGTCCCGGTCCTTTGGAAGGCTTATGTGGGGACACAGGTCCAACACGCAGAGGCCCTTTCGAGAGAACTTTAATGTATTGTGGGATATCAAAATTATTACTAAATTATTAATTTATTTATTATTATTATTATAGGTATGTAGACTGATTTAAATATTTATGCTTAAATGTCTAAGATTTTAAATAATTTGTGCAAAAAAAATTAGAAATACTAATTTTATTCTTATTTGTGCAATTGTTCTAGAATATTTAAATGATATTTTCATGCAAAATAAATTTTAACTATGGTGTTACGTAAATGTGTTTTTGTGTCGTAATTGTTAAATAATTCTCAACGTTGAACTTGCTAATTGGATATTAAATAATATAATTTATATTTATTGGACGTTATATTATATTATGATCAAGCTCTATAAACTTTGAGAACATTCATTTTTATAGACTAGCTGTCCCGGCTAACGTTGCCCTACCTTACTCTTATCACTTAGAGCCCAAGGGTATTAAGAATAGATATTGGCCGAGACCTACACTTAAAATTTTATGAGAATCGGTCCAGCCATTACGGATGAGTATGATAACTAAAATTGTGGTACGAAAATTTTATATTTATAGAGATTTTATAGCCACACTGCCAGTGGCGTGCCTAGGGTGTAAGGACTGGGCAAGCCCAAAGTTTTCAAAGTTTTTGCTGGGTACCCTTTTCTTGAATTAGAAACCTATATAGGCCACTGTGTAATTACCGAATCAAATCTTCTAAATTTTCACGCGCGCCCGCTAACAGTTGAGTCAAACGTTTATCATTAAAATCGATAAATTATATTAAACTGTATGACATTATATTATTAATAAAATTGAACAAATCATTTATGTTCTAATAATTCAAAACGGCGATCTTCTGAAGGAAAGATTTTATAACATTGGAAGCGGAATCGGAATCGGAAGAAAGTAGGTGATTGTTTTAGAATTCAATTACCTAACAACTTTCAATTATTGATAATTCAATATTAGGCGTTCTTGGCCATGTGTATTTCTTAAATACGTACCTACCTATGAATTCGATTTAACGATGAGAAAGCACGCTCCGTGGAAGAACTACCTTATACCTACTAGCAGAAATCGTAACTACCAAGTACCAAATGTGCAAGTTTCAACAGCTGGGGCTTATAAGCAATTCTTATTCATGAAATCGATTAATTCGTAAACATATTTTAATTAAAATTTCGTTTATGTGACTTACTAGCTGTTTGTGTAATGCACAAATCGGGAGTTGGTTTTTATGAAGAAATTAATTGATGTTTTTCAGTAAAGTTTAATGATTTTACCATGGACGTATAAAAAAAGACGGACGCCGTTTTACGAACAAACAACGTGAAGCCACCGTAGTAAGCTAGCGATCGTGTAAAGACAATGAACACGCACACATTCTCACCATAGTAAGCTAGTCGACCGCCATTACGTCGTGAACTACCGACTGATTAACTGCGTCACTGTTTCACAAAAAATATTTAAAATGCCGTCTTGCGTGGTTAAATGGTGTCGCAACAGTACAATTTTAAATAACAAAACACAAGGGATTACATTCCACAGGGAAGCAAGTTATTTCTTTCATGTTTTAATGACAGAATTATTACGGCAAAATTTATAGAAAAAAATATAGCCGCCATTGTCATCAGGACAGCTGTTGCCATAGTGTTGCCATGGCAACATGGCACACACACATGGATGTGTCGCCGCCATTACTAGGCTTCACTCAATGTTTAGGCGATACTCCGTCCGTCTTTTTTTATACGTCCATGGATTTTACCTTTCCCCCGCTGAGCACAAAGCAAACCATCACAATTTACAACACAATCTGCTGTCGCGACACTCATTTTATCACAAAATTCGAAAAACATAACCTAAATTACACCGATATAATCACCCGTTCAAACAAACTATACCTAATAACAATAATATTCACGACGTTCGTTCGCGCAATCGTAACTATCTTCACACTGTTAAAGCCGGGCTTTATCGTGGGCCGTGGCTCCATACAGATTGCTATAGAATTCTATAGCTAGGTATGTAGCTACTAAGACGAAATTTCATACGTTAGAAGAGATGAGCGCAAAGCCCGGTAAAAGCCCACGCGTGCAAGCGAGACAACTACATGTTATAATCCATCCAATTTAGATTGTAACGTCAAAATAAAAGGTACGACCTTATTCTGATAGGAAGAAGGATGAAATTAAAAAGTTTACTCGAATTCGTCATTGTTTTATGTTAGGCGTATTATATATTATATTGTAGGTGAGTTTTCATTGAATTTCGGAGCAAATTATGAATTGCTCATTGCGCGCGAATATTCAAACGTGAATTTGGTTATTTTCCTATCTCGTAGCGAATTTCTAAGGCAAGCCGGGCTTTTCGGCTTGTATGAACGTACCGCCACTGCACACTGCATTTCTAGGGTCCAGATTCTATATCAAACATAATATCACTGTCTTCTTTTGGTAAAATTATCACCTTAATACAACAGGTCACAGGTTATCGACCTCAGAAAGTGTGATAGATGTTCAAAAAAAGTATAAAAACTGTAAAGCAGCGGACATCGCGATTTTGGGCTACCGTTTTTGGATATTTTTTTATTAGCTTTTGCATTCAAAAATGTGTAAGAACTGTAATTTTTCATAGAACAGTTCCATCAATGACATGGCACTGCTGTGTTATAATAACGTGCGTACAATTTACGAATTGAGGAAATAAAGATATCTCTATATTGAAACTTAAGTACTGGAATATTAATCATACAAGATGGATTTCAAAGATTTGAAATGGAAGTTCTGAGGTCTTCAAAAGAGAAGAACTTCACCTTCTAGAGAAGCGCGTCTCCACTTAGAGCACATCTTATGGGCTCTCCACACAATGGTCAGTGTTGGCCCAACGAATGATTGTCGATGTTTGCCACCAATGTCCAATACGGCGAATGGCGATTATGAATAACAATTTAAACTACTAGGTACTACAATGACGGCCGCTCATAGAAATTTAGGCCCTCTATACTATTGATTGCCTTTACTCTCCCAAATTGAGGTCATAGAATACACTTGAATACGGGTCTTCACAAGTACTGTATTATTTACGTCAAGTGCACATATCCAGACCATGACATGTCGCTAATTGACACTAACAGCACAACGGGGTCAATTACTTGTCGCGGAGGAAGAATTTGCAATTACCTTGCGATTGTATTACATCTTTAAGACGATCTCTAGAACTCTGTTACCTGTGTTTTCCTGTCAACAATTTAGTTACTTAAATGGTTATCGTATTAAACATCTTACTTCCTACTAATCCGCTTAATATTATTATTGGGTAAGTTTGTAAAGAATGTACTTATGTATGTTTGTTACTCTTTCAAAAATACTTACTTTTGCCCCCGGGCTACTAGTTATTATTCTGTGCCCCGGGTGAAACCGTGCAGCCCAGCTAAAAAGAAACTGTAGACTATATCACTATAGTTAGAAACTGTAGTTAGTATAGTCTTTACAAATTATTATAGTAGGTACCTATAAGCTTTATTTTTTAAATTAAGTATACATATTAAGGCATAAGACAGGTAGGTATCTATTGTCAATAATTAAACCTGTGATTAAACTGTAAGTTTTCAAATTAAAATTACATATATGCGGATTTATAAGTTACGAGTTCCTAAATAATTTTAAGTCAAAAATGTCTTTCAATCAATCGTGGCAGAGATAGAATTAAACCAACTAAAACCACCAAAAATTGGTTGTCTGTAAAGTCGGTTTACTGACGATAGTTGAACGTGACAACGACCGATTGTGCTTCTTTGTCGCTCGTACCGCGCTCTCGCTCGCACTTCAAGCCTTACATGGA
Source organism: Colias philodice (assembly GCF_061535455.1). Classification (NCBI taxonomy): domain Eukaryota; kingdom Metazoa; phylum Arthropoda; class Insecta; order Lepidoptera; family Pieridae; genus Colias; species Colias philodice. The sequence continues at coordinate 822,292 of NC_143090.1, forward strand.
ACGCCTCAGAGCGAGGTAACGCCGCATGAGTCATGTTTTTTCATGCGTGCACGCGGCTCTATCGAATTATAAGACGTTGTCACGTCAAAAACAAAGCAAATATCATTTAAAATTTAAATAAATGATTGAGCTAACACACACGTTACATAATATTATATAATTTAAATTATTACTTAAATGAAATTGAATTATTAATTTTATTATATTATTTAATTTCTTAAATATAGTGAGCGACAAAAAATGGTAAGTTTTAATTAAAAACAAACAACATAATTTTATGTAAATTAGCAAATGGATCGTGAATGCTTGGGAACTTAGTTTTAAACAAATGCAGTAATAAATTAATTTCTTAAAATTGTGCACATATTACGATAGAGGAGGATGAAACACACACAAGCAAACATATACACACACATGCACCGAGTCTACGTAACAACTTCAATATAATAAAAATTCGCAGTGTGATAATCATATAAAGCTTGAGGTCAGTGTAACAGTAATGTCCCAAAATATTTACTCATAATAGATTCGTCTTATTCATGATATGAATAATTAGCAATACAAATTTTGGTCACCGTTAACTGAACTGTCATCGTAATGTAGGTAATGTTTGTTGATGACGATCATTCGATGGGTCCTTGATTACATTTTATTAACCCACTATTTCATTCATGGAGTTACCATGTCCTAAGCAGTATTATTTCCAGTATGGAAGAATGATAGTGCTGTATATATAGGATGTCCCACTGTTGGTATACTAAGCTCAAAGGAGGGTATAGTTTTGCATACGCTGAGTACGTAAAAAATACTTATAAAATTCCAGACGCAGTTTTTTTTTCAAATAGATGAATTCTAAAAACTCTATGTGTACACTCGCCCAACTTTGCCACCAGTACGTGAGCTTTCGTTTAAGATTATGTTTTCAAGGACAAAATGCTCACATTAGCGAAACGATACCGGCTGCGCGAAGCTAGAGAAGAAAACATGGATTTTCAGGAAAAGTTGAGCAAAATTTTTTTGATGTAATTTTGTTGTTTCAATATTTTTTACGTGATCAGTGTATGCAAAACTACAAGTCCCTTCGCGCTTAGTATTAAGTATACCAATAGTGGGACACCCTGTATAGATCGTTTAGTGCCATCACTTTACCAAGCTGGAAATAATTCTGCTTTAAAACATCATGGAAACCCTAGATGTGAATAAAAAAATACAATACTTTTTGTCCGAATCAAAACACTATGAACTAAATAACAAAAGACTAATGACAACACTTATATTCTGAACAAACTCTATCAATGAATTAATACCACAGTTAATACCGTACAATTCGTAAGTTTAGATGACAAATGACAAACAGTATAGAAGATTAGTAAAAACCACGTAAAAACAGTTTCTTTTCATACAATACTTTAATTACGCACGTTTCTTGAAATCTTATGTCATTATGTATCAAACGAGCTGGAAAATTTGGGCAAATCCCGGATATTTATTTGACAATATGTTGCTAATTGATTCTCGCGCTTCGCTATTATTTTTAATATTTCAAACAGAGCCGTATACGAGCAGCGTCTAAAACTGGCTACTCACGTACCTGCAGCAGGGGCAATTTTGAAATTGGACCCTTAATTGGCTCCTTTATTGTTATGTGACATGTGTATAATAGGCAAGCAGGGGCAATTTAGAGAACAACTGAAATTGCTCCGACTGCCGACCAACCGAGATTGTTCCAATATTGCCCCTGAAGCAAGTACGTGAGTAGCCGGCCTAAGACTTAATGGTCTTACTGTGAATGCTATAAAAACTATTGTAGTAGGTATTACACAAAGGTTTTAGGTCAACGGGGATTATAAAATATATCAATAAGATTTAGTACGTCTCAATAAACAAAATTCGGTTGATATAAGGTTTTGCAAACATCAGGCTTTACTTCCAGGCTCTAGGTTTTAGCATACATAGTTGCATTTGAATGAATTCAATGTGTCAATTGCCTTTTCCTCAAGCTACAGTCTGAGCGGAAAGGTTTGCTTTGCCAGTATATTTCAAAATTTGAAAGACATAATATCTTCATTTATCTTTGTAAAAATTATAACACTATGTGAAAAAAGCACAGTACCTCTTTGAGATAATATTTAAAATAATATGAAAATAAAAATATTCTCTGACATGGGTTCAAATTGAAACAAACGCTTTTTTATATGCACAGAAAATGCTTAAATAATTGTATAATAGAGACGTCCATAAAACCGAACTACAAAAAATAAATAAAGACCTAACTGTTTTGTCATTAAATAAAGAACAATGCTCTACGCACAAAAACAATATGATTTACTTACCTATGGTTTTATATAATTACCAGCTTCCGCCCACGACTTTTTACGTGCATCTCCGTTTTTCCCCGTTCCCGCAAGAATTTCGGGAAATCCTTTCTTAGCGGATAGGCATCCTAACATCTACCTGCATGCCAAATTTCAGCCCGATACGTCCAGTGGTTTGGGCTGTGCGTTGATAGATCACTATATCAGTCACCTTTGAGTTTTATTAATATATATTGACTAGCTGTCCCGGCAGTCATTGTTCTACCTTACTCTTATAATTTAAATTTTAGGTGCATGAGAAATAGATGTGGGCAGATTTTCTACCAAAAAAGCACACAAAATGTCATGAGAATCGGTCCAGCCGTTTGGGAAGAGTATGGTAACTAGCACTGTGACACGAAAATTTTATATAATACTAGCTTACCGCCCGCGCGGCGGCTTCGCCCGCTTTGAAAACCAAATAAATCTTATACTAAAACCTTCCTCTTGAATCACTCTATCTATTAAAAAAAACCGCATCAAAATTCGGTGAGTAGTTTGATGTGATGTTAACGTGGTAACTCGTTTGATACCTATGTTATATTTATTTTAGATTAAAACTTACAGTTCCGCTGAAATTCTTAAGGCGATTTTGTAAAAAAGAAGGAAATCACGGACAGTGGGAGTCTTAAGATAATCAAAAATAATAAAGACCCTTGTTCTAAGAATCCACGAGTTTCCACTTTAAACCATAAATCTGTTTCTATAAGAATATGAAATAATTGATAATCTTTAAAAATATTATAAAATTACTTACGCAAATGTGTGATTCCTATAATAAATATCACGCTATAAAATATGACGCTACTCCTACGCAAATAGAATATAAACGCTAATTAAGAAGTTTATTAGTATTTTCAACGGTAACTTGTATATTATGTTAATATTTATGTTGTTTTATTTTCCAATTTTCCTTATACAAATATATAGTTTATATTATAATTTTTATATTGTATATGGGATTAATAGATAGTATCTGATTGGGTCAAACTTAGGAAAGGTTTTTATCAAATTTAAAAGAACTTTCTTTTATCTTTCTATCAAAGCAATATTGGAAGTAAAGAGGTAGGTACTATTTTTAGGTAGTATTGTATTTTACGTTATTGTTTCATCAAGGATTTATGGAGTTTCTTGCCGGTTCTTCTCCGTAGATACTGCTTTCCGAATCGGTGGTAAATGTTAAAAATATTTCAAAAGTGCTTCTAGAAGAAGTCTAATTGAATAAATAAATGTTTGAGTTTGAATTTGAGTTAAGGACTTTAAAGGTTCAGTGGATCTCTTGGGCCTTAAGTATTATAGTATTCAAGCAATTTGTAGATACGGGTAACAATTCACAAACAAAATATAACTATACTTACAACAAAGTCTTTGTTGTATATTATTTAAATCGCCAATCTCTAACGATTTTAGGAAGGTTATACCCATCACGCTATGTAGATATGGAACATAACATAGCTACTAATGTATAAATGAATATTTATTATATTTCATTTGAATTCGAAAGGTGAACCAAAAATAAACATTTGTGATAACAATGTTGATACTCATTAGATGTTTTCTTAATTACCAATATTGTTTACTTTGTGGTTGCCGACCAGTGATTAAAGCCGGATGAATGAAAACAATGCCACATCCATTAGTATGAACTAAATATTAATTACATATAATCAATTAGTTCTAACTTTCATCCCCTATTAGGGGACAGACGGGCTAGATGGAGATAGCGGATAAAACGTATAATCGTTTTCGAACGATGGTGCGTCGATAGAAACAAAACTGCGGTTTCTTCAAACATAATATAACTGCACTTACAACCATTTTGAAGGCGTCGGTACAGCACACTTTTGAGGTTTCAAAGATTTTACCCGCTCATCAGCTCCATCTGGCCCGTCCATATATTCAAGAATGTTACCTTTTGCTGCCGTCATAAAAATATTATCTATTTCAACATCACATATTAATTTCGGCTCCGTGTTGATGTTTGAACCTGTCTATCAAACGATAGGACCTGTTCTATATAATAACAAACATTAAAGATTTGCGTATCTATAGATTGGCGCAGTGGATCGAGCATTTGCGTCAGAGGGTGTGGTATCTATTACCTTTGGCAATACGAGTATTTCGACTCGATGAGCTATTAGTTGATGATGAATTACTTACCATAAGTTATATGTACGTCAATGGAAAGTTTTGTATTTGACCGACTGTTTCTTATACATTAAGTTAAATGATGAACTAGTAAAGTACAAGCCTACAAATAGAAATGAGAACCTAAATTTTGCAATGAGTGTTTTTCATTAATTTTAATTGGTTACGCGGTAGAAAAGCTAGTATCTAAGCAATAAAACATTAAACTAGAATGTTTAACAATGCATCGATTAAACTTAAAAGATCTGCGTACTTATACATGGATATTTCTTGCAAATGTAGGCATAACTCTACCGTTTGAAACAAAACATCATGTCGTTGACACTTTTGGCCCTACCAAAAAAATTCAACCTAAGTAATGAAGCTTTTAAGTAAAAAAATTAACTTGTGACTAAATTATAATAAATGGAATATTGTAACAAAATAATGTAAGCGCAATGGTCTATTCACTTTTGTACATGTCACGGGAATTCAATTAGTATTGAATATCTTCATCTATTTTTATCAAAGTGACAATAAAGTTGTAACGATGATAAGTTAAAATAAACCTAGAGTTATCTTGGATGTAATATAACTATGATTTTTACAATATTACCGCATTACCTTCGTTGGCTACAAAGCCAAATAATTGAACAAGCAAATATAAAGCTGGTAGTACATGACTAATCTCACACAGAATTTGATTTCAAGAAACTGTTTCACGCATTTCAAGGTTTAGAAAAAAATATTGTATCAATATTTAACTAGATTATTCCAAATCATTATACAAACAAAAATACAGGAATAAATAATAATATGTATAAACATTGATGAATCTAAATTATATGAGAGACTAGCTGCGCTCCGCGGTGTCACCCGCGTGGCTCCGCTCCTGTTGGTCTTAGCGTGATGATATATAAGCTTATAGCCTTCCTCGATGAATGGGCTATCTAACACCGAAATAATTTTTCAAATCGGACCAGTAGTCCCTGAGATTAGAGCGTTCAAACAAACAAACTCTTCAGCTTTATAATATTAGTATAAATTTCGTTCAGGAGGAAATCGTTTTCCTTTCATACAGTTTTTATTATGTTAAAAATATGAATCGAAAAAGTAATTTGTAATTCCATTGATTATTGCACTCGGCTTATTTTGTTCATGTTTTTGTATAAATAATTATTAATGTCGAGACATAGTTTTTATGACGAAGTAATTCTTGGAAAATGGTGATGTATTGTATGAAAATCTCAATAAAAACTACCAAGCAAAGAAAAAATGTCAGTCGTTAATAGTAAAAAAAATTGAATACATATATCAATTTTATACATGATTATGTTTGATAATTATTGCCATTTCATTTATTTAAAAGGATACTTTTGAGTGGTTTTTATAGTATCAAATGTTATGGAACTTTTAACCCAGAATGTTGCTACATAATATTAGACATTGGCGGCAAAAAGCTGAAGACCGAGCTCTATGGCGTGCCTTAGGAGAGGCCTATGTCCAACAGTGGACGGAAAAAGGCTGAAGAGAGAGAGAGAGAGAGAGAGATTAGACATTTGTTAAAATACCTGTTTTATCCATACTAATATTATAAATGCGAAAGTAACTCTGTCTGTTTGTCTGTTACTCAATCACGCCTAAACTACTGAACCAATTTTCATGAAATTTGGTATGGAGATATTTTGATACCCGAGAAAGGACATAGGCTACTTTTTATCCCGGGAAAATGACGCAATCCCGGAAATCCCACGGGAACCGGAACTATGCGGGTTTTTCTTTGATTTCGCGGGCGAAGCCGCGGGCGGAAACCTATTTAACTATAAAAATGATATAAAGATGTTTTTACCTAAATAATATTCTTATCATAGCGAAAATTTATGAGACAGACATACATTCGGAAATAGAAACTGTACACCGGATTTATGTCACGATTAATTTGTTATTCTATACAACGAGATGTGAATATATCTAACTAGCTTTCCGCCCGCGGCTTCGCCCGCTTTGTCTAAAACATAATAAATTATAGAATCACTCTATCTATATCGTTGCGTAGTTTTAAAGATTTAAGCATACATAGGGACATAGGGACAGAGAAAGCGACTTTGTTTTATACTATGTAGTGATTTTAGCCAAGTGTGAATAAATGAAACCTTTTCTCTTTTATTGAAAACTAGGGAAACAAAGGGATCTTTGACTATAAAAAAAAGCATATACTGAAAAAAATTAACATGCTTTTATTAGCTCTATCTGTATGTTTGTGTAAAACCGACTACTTTAGTTTCGATTTTGGCCCAAACGGGCGGGACAGATTTAATTCAAACTAGGTATACACTTATCCGGGATCGGTCAAAAGCGTGTTTTTTAACTATATTTAAATTTCCTAACTGATTTATTTCGCTATACAAATAAACAGTTCTAATCATTTTTCTAGATATTTGACCATGTAAATAAATAAATAATAGACTACATGTAATGAAGCGGCAACGCGTATCGGGATCTCAATAGACTTTATATAGAGTAAGCGGTCTGCGCGCGCGCAGTCCACCGCGACTGCGCTGTGTGTGTGCGCCTCTGTACCGTTCAGTGATAATACCTGTGTGTTGTGTGTGTTTTGTGATACAGGTAAAAATTATTGGTGAGTACATTTTTTTTATTGCGGTGTTTTTTGTTAATTGGTGTGATTAATTTGTAGGTGTTTTTATTTAATTTTCACGTAAAATTGTGAGGATAAAAAGGTGTTAATTTTTATGTTAATTTAAAATTAATTACAATATTATCGTCATTTTACTTTAATTTAGAGAAGCCTATTTAAATAAATGTTTTTTCTTCATTTCTTTCTAAATTTTAATTAATATAATTTTTTCTGGGTTACATTTTTGCTATAAATAATAATTGAATGTTAGGATTATGTGGACATACTTTTAGATGAGAAAAGTTTCAGTTTTTACACACCATCCCAATAATAATGCACTTCTAAAAGCCAATAATATTTCTAAAAATATGCAAATAAATTCAAAACTATACGTTCATTGTATATAAATTATAATTTAATTTAAAATACAAGCTATTGATTGTTTGTCGATTGTTAGAAAATTTTAAAATGAAACATTAATAATTTTAACAAACATGTAGATATATTTCATTTTAGAAAAACCTAATTTATACCGGTTCGTTGTTTTGGGAGTTATGATACCAAACAAAAAACGCAGAAGCACATATTACAATTTCACCTTATTACATACCTACATACATCGAAAATTTTGATAAATTTTAATTTATTGTTAATAATTTATATTTAATACAGACTACAGTTAATTAATAAATCTGCAATCTGTGGGTTCGGGGATTCCCATAAAAAATAAGAAAAAACGTCAGGAGATCCTGCCAAATTCCTAAACCTAACCTAAGTTGGATCTTATAAAAATCACAAACCTTCTTGGGTTTAGATTAGGTAAGATTTAAAGATCCTTAGTAAATGCTTTTAGCTTTAAGAAAACCTTAGTGTGAAAACTAAATAAGAAAACACTTTGAACTCATATTACAGTTTACTTTAAGGCGTGGTTTACATTGTTTAAAACTGAATTCCTTCATTCATAATACTATAAGAAAAATGTTTTTTACGAGTAGATTTCTATAGAAATAACTTATAATAGTTCGGTAGAAAAAACGCAGTAAACGCAGAAAACGCAGTGACTTTGTTTAAGTAAGAGCTGATTTTTCAATCCTCGGTTAAAACTTATTCGTCGAATAACGTATAAAACTACCATTCCAAAATGTATTCTTATTGCACGCAATTGACAGTTTACAGGTGACATTTTAATATTATCGTGTAATACTTTATTGGACGGATAAGTTTTAACCAAGGATTGAAAAAAGTCAATTACATGTATATATAAGTCTTGTAAGTATTACTTGTTTGCAAATCCACTGACTCGGGTCCAGACTTGAAAGTTGAAACCCAAGCAAAAGATCAATATAACAGGTAACTTTAAAATAATCAAGATATTCTTGTATGTTAATATGATTTTTTATTTAACAATAAATCAGAAGCTAGTATTTCAGTATAATTTTATAGACTATTTTTTATAATTCACTAAACATAGTTTTTGATTTATTTCTGAATATAAATTTGTTATGTAACGTTATCTAAAAAATAATAAATTAATTCATAACGTCAAATATTTCTGTAGTTAATTTTTTCGACGTGATTTAGGTGATTCATACATGTTGACTGATGATGCATTTAAAATGATAAAAATAATCCTTTTCCTACATTTAAATTTCATAAGAAAAACAAAACAACTTAAATTTTTAATAACAAAATAATTGCACGCCTCATAAGCGAAGCGTTGAGGTGGGTACTACTGTCACTTCGCGCAAAACATCTGATTTTTCAAACTTAAAAATTAAAATGTCTTTATGTATCATACATTGCACTTGTAAGATAATACATACACACACATATTAAGAAAAAACACTATTTTTAACGTTCATGATATTTTTGATGTCATTTTTGTTATTTAAACTAGTTAAAAAACAGTTTAAAAAAGTTCTGTCTTGGACGTCCGTGTGTCTGTATGTGCGGATCCTTTTTCTTGTTAACACGATAGCGACCGAAATACTTTACTAATCGAGTCTTTTTTTTTCTCTTACGCTTGAGTATGCTCAGGAATAGAACCCTTTCATTTTTCAGGGTCTGATTCGATGTGGTTTAATTGTTATTAAATAAACAAAAATAATAATTAATAAATATTTATTAAAAAAAATTATGAGGCGTGCACTTTTGGATTTTCCAAATTATTTTAATTTATTCTTTCAAAAAACCGAGTCTATCGTGTATTTGATCCTGATAGCATCAAACTCAAACATATATTTACAATCAAGACTGTTTAGAAGCGCTTTTCAATCTTTAATTACATAGCTACCAGAAAGCAGTCTCTACAAAGTAGAGCGTGCAAGAAACTCTACCTATAGTTATTATTTTCAAATCGTATCAATTTCATTCTATTCGTCATACAAAAAAAATTGCAAAAGGACTAATTAAGCGGGCTACTCACATACCTGCCGCAGGGGCAATACCGGATGCACGGCAGTCGGAGTAATTAAAAAGCCAAAGAAATAAAGAATCCAATTTAAAAATTGCCCCTGCTTGCCTATACACATTACAATTAAGGAGCCAATTAGGGTGCAACTCCAATATTGCCCTGCGGGCTGCGGCAGGTTCGGGAGTAGCCGGCATAAGCAGTTATCTTGATGGAAAAATATTTATAATCTTCCCTATCTCTTTGAATAAATGTTTAATTTTAACACAGGTTTTAATTTAGCTAACTAAAACTCTCTTTATTTTATTTTTCACGACAGAGTTGACCCGTGATAAAACGAAATAATATATAACACTCGTAGATAGCGTGACTTTCTTTTGGGAAAATCATTTTTAAAATCAGTTCAGTAGAGTAGATCCAGATATTCTCCTCTAACACATCATAAACTTATAAATTAATAAACTTTATCCTGTTATAGTACTAGACGTAGTATATTATTATTAGTCTGTGGTACTAGTATGTACATAAATAATTGAAAAAATTAATGGATAAATATTTAGTAAAGATTATTGGATCAATATAAGAAATGATCTTCCCCGCAACGAACAAAGGAAATAATTTGTTTATAAACTTTCTCCTCAATAAATCTCATTTCTTATGAATCAATATTTTATACACAAAAGTTATCAAAGACCTTCTTGATTACAGGTCATTGACCTTAAAAGTTAAGTAAACAACGTTTGTTTTACATTTTTCGTTATTTCACTATTTTAGTGTGGAAACTTGTCATTTATTTTGTATAAATTAATAAGAAAACTGTTTATTATGTAATCACTTGGGAAATGAATCGATGTATACTTTGTAGCCGACTTCGAAAAATGGCCTGCAATGTAACGGCTACGTTTATTGAATTGCAATACCTATAAATGATAGTCTATTAGAGCTTGAGAGAATAATACTATGTTTGAAGTTTGTTTTATTTATAACATAGGTGTCGTAAAATCTCAAAGTTAAAGTCAGTTCCGTAGCACTAAAGTTACAGAGAAACAATAATTGAACATAAGGTATAAAAAAAGGTTCTGTGAATTTAAAAAGTACTTCAGAAATGAAAAATAGAGTACCTATTGATGATATATAATATTATTTATAATAAACTTCTATAAAAGAGAAAATGATGCTTATCAAAGGGTTTCCACCGTTCACGCAATAAATATATGCATATTCAATGAATTATTGGTAAATGGCGTAATAATTATACAAACTCATTTAAAATACGAAACACGTCTTCAAATTCTAGTCATCTAATGTTAATTTTAAAACGTAAACGTCATTTATACGACAAGAATAAAGTTATAGAAACATTGACACGATATTTACGGCCGGCCGGTTTCTGAATTGAGTATTTGACGTTACTCAAACCATGCTTAAATTCTCCTTAAATATTTTTGTGTATGTGACAAGATTTCTCCATCTTTAATCAAATAAACTTCTAATTCAGAAATACCTAAACTGCTTGATATTGTCTTTTGAGTCCATAGCAAATAATACAGAAGAACATTCAGCTAGAATGATCTTAATTCTTCTCTCATTTGCTTCCTCTCTTCTCCTCAGAAGACAATTCACTAGAATTTATTTTTTAATATTAACTCAAAACAGAAATAGAGTTCAAAAATTTACAATAAAAACCAAAAGAATACTATAAGAATACCTACTAAAAAAAATAATTCTTATAGAATAAAAAACGCCGGTCGACTTTTATCTCTAATGAAAATCGTTACGACTAAAATAGGAAGTTAATTTCAAAATGCAATAAAGAAAAAATATGATTTCTATTTTTCCTCGTGCGTGCCTCGTTTTTTTTCGTTTAATAAAAGTACTTGTATAATACTTTTGTTAAATGAAAATAAATACACATACGAAACATTTAAAATGAACATTTTTTTGGTCTTTTTACTATACCTATAGTCCTACAAAAATTTCCACACCTGTCTATATTTTTACGAATTAAGTACTTAAGAGAATAAAAAAAAAAACAAAAAGATATTAATAACTCATTCTCACGTGAAGGAACATGTGGATAGCATTAGGTACTAATCACATTGATTAAGCATGAACTATAAATTCGATGTATATTTTTCCTCAATATCAAAATATGCGGTTTTGCGACTTCAACCACATTTCGACTATTTACATCAATAACTAGCTGCTCCGCGCGGTTTCACCCCCGTGGCTCCACTCCTTTAGGTCGTAGCGTGATGATATATTATACCTTCCTCGATAAATGGGCTATCTAACACCGAAAGAATTTTTCAAATTGGACCAGTAGTTCCCGAGTTGAGCGCGTTCAAACAAACAAACAAACTCTTCAGCTTTATAATATTAGTATAGATAATGTGTTTCTAACAAAAAATATTTGTGAAGACAGATAATATAATACTATACTAGTATCTAGACATCAACATTATGTATAGATTAAATATAAATATAAAATATAATGTTTAATTTCTTAAAGCTCAATACGACATGTAAAGGTTAACGAGGCACGAAATTACCGAAAAATTACTGAATCGAAAAAACTGGGCATTCGTCAATAATTATGATAACTCTTTATTTCCTATAAAGCCTTAAAAAGGTAAGATGAGACGAATTCGGTTATTATACCATCAACCATTTAGTATAATTATGTATTTATTATTTTTAAATAAAAGTATGCGTTGGAATTGGGATAAATATTAATTTTTGGACACTAACTTGCCAATGGGAGCCGGTTTATCATATATATTCCATTTTTGTATAACTTATTGAACGCAAAAACAACTTTTTTTTGTCTGTTATAGTGTATTTTTTCCAAATAATATTATATTATTCATTTATGATATATGCCATATTATACAATATAGCTACATATAATATCCACTCAAGCCAACCAAACACAAATAACTTACCCCAAAAAAGCCTCATTTCATACAATTTTGTTTATTTTTTGCAAAGCACGTCATTGGATCTAAAATCGCTTTTAAATTGTTAGTTCCAACTTCAAGGCAGTTATTAGGTAGGCTTTGAGTCAAATCATATCTAGCTCTGGTATAAATTGAACGTTCATTTGTGATGAATGAAGACGGGTTTTAAAGGTCACGATACCTATAAAATTTTAGCCAAATTGTCTGAGTTATTATATATTTTACACGATGATAAAAATAGATGATTTTTTTTTCTACGTATCGATCGATAGCTTGATATATTATTTACTAACGAAATTCTAAACTGCCATCAAATTGTCAGAATCAGACAAAATTTTAATAGGACCGGACCAACCGGAAGGCAACAGCTATCAAATTAAAAAAAAAAACATAAAAATCGCTTTACCCAGTCGAAAGTGTCAAGTTGACAAATACAAAAAAAATCCAGGTGATCTCTTCTTTTTTGAAGTCTGTTGAAAGGATTATAAATTTTAAGTTGCAATGACGTAGAGGTCCTAATTGCTAATGCGGTAGGATAAAGGACACCTGATACCTATTGGTATTTTAATAATGTATTCCATCTAAATGATTGATGATGATTGAAATTGATCCCGGATTATTTTAAAAGGAATTTTCACACAGAATGGTTGAAGGGCTGCGTATTTACATCCGAATACATCAAATTTGTTACATATTTCTGTGCCTCCAGTGAATAAGGGAGTAAGACGAGTTATTCCCTTTGGTTTTTATTGCACCATTGGATTCAGCTCGTCAAAATACACAACATATCAAAAGGTCATATCTCTAGCTGCGTCCTAACCCATTTTTTCGAATGACCCAAACGGTATAAGTAGGGTGTGATTAACGGTATAAGTTACCTTATCCATCATTTTAGGCAATCGCAAAGGAACTATTAGTCTCGAGTCAAAAGTACCCACGAACACAAAGACGTATGTGTAGTTATACTTTTTGAATAAAGACTTAATTCATTTTGTTCCATCAGTCCTAACACTATTTTAGTATAAACTGTGGTATAAACGCATTTGTGTCATTTTTCTAACATGAGCATAAAGGAATAACTCTTTTAGTGTCATTGGTTCAAGTGACGACATGAGACAGTTTGGCATTAATGCCGTGTTGCTATTGGTCTATTAATTGAATACTGCACGGAAACAACACACACTATTCCTTATTATTTTTAAATCGTTTGTTCAATAAATCTGCAGCAACAAATCTTTATATTTTTTAAAAAAGGTACTTATCAGTTAACTTGGGATACTAATATATTTCTATGGAAATTAACTATTTTTTGCAATAGATATTAAAAATACAGTTAACACATTAAGTGCATTTAATGATATTATACTCTTTGTTTATATAAATACAGAACGATGATTGAATCATCTAAAAAAAGCCAACAAAAATGTTAAACTTATATTTTCTTCTTATAATTGGGTAAGTTTTTAAAAAATAACTCGTTTTTAATCTTTTTTCAAATAAATTATCTAACAACAATAATCAAGACAATAATACTATAGTCTATAATAGTCGCATAAAAAAAAGTATTTATAACCAGTCTTGACAATTATGAATATTGTTTTCTCCGCATATAGCGTTTTAGCCACTGTGCTTTGTTAATTTGCCTTTTTTATAGGAAAAAAATCCGCAATATCGATACTTCTTTGGTCCTGCATTTTCGTAAAAATTTTATGGATACTCTGGTACCACATATTTTGAAAAAATTGGGCTATTGTCACGGAGAGTCTCTTCAAAGTGCGTGCCTGTCTTAATTAATCTGTGCTTAATTTTTTCATAAAATCTTTGCGGTATTTTCTTTATTTATCTACATTATTTTGATATTATATGATATAGAAATTGTTAAAATTCTATATCATGCCGTAAAATATCGCAACTGACCACCTATAACTTTTCCTGTATTAACTGAACATACGTATGGTTTTCGGGCTTCTCTTATCTCTTTATAGTGCTTGTATCCTCAATGTATACCACCATGACATTGTGGCGTTGCCACTTTTATTATCTATATTTTATTATCTGTGGCGTTCCGAAACGGAACGCACTTGATCGAATTTTAAATTGATTCGACGATTCATTTTCACTAGGACAATAGCTGTTAATACGCAAAACGCAATACGCAGTTGATACGTAATTAATACCAATACTCAATGATTGTCTCCTGCTAACCTGTACAGACTAGACTCATTGTGGTGACTGGTGAAACATTGTATAGCACTGTATTATTGAAAGATCGATTAAAGGTTTATTTTACAATCTACGACTTTCATTATACATGGGTAACAAAACCCCATAACATATTCGGTTTTACTCCGGACAACATCTTCAGCCACCCAAGCCCTTTGCTTGAAGTCCAAATCCAGCGGAGGACAATAATCGTCATTTACTAAAATTGAAGGTTTTTCGTCCTAGTATAAAAGTTGTCTGGATCCCATTTTATACTCAATCTATAGTATAATACTATAGATATCATGTGAAACGTGACTTGGAAAAAAAATATTCAAATAAATCACAAAATAAAAATTTGAAACAATTTTAAAAGTTACGAAAAGCCCAATTATACGTCAAAATGACGCACAACATCCTCTTTACAACCAAATGGCGGAATTTACCTGGATGAGCCAACTGTGTACTGCTAGGTCTCGACGGCTAATAAGTTGGTTCTGGATTTTGCAGCGATTCGATGGTAAATATAAAAGAGTTCATACGTCAAATTTACGTAGATTGGACTTCTAGGGTTAAATGCATAAATACCTAAATGTTGTTTTGTTTTTATTATCTAATAACGATAAAAAAACCCGTTGATATCATTCGTTTTTCAAGCTACGTGCATAGTTTTTCCACTAAAATGCCTCAATTGAGTCATAAAGTACACAAATTTCAAGCATAATAAGTCACATCATTTCTATAAAACCAAAACTGGCAATAATATAAGTCGTGTTGTGCGATTATGAACATAGTGCATAAGGGCATAAGTCGTTATATTGCAAAGAGTAAAAAAAAAATTATGTGAATACATTGAGTTATTCCATGAAGTACTCGTTCATAAGGCCACAACTACAAAAAAACACGAAAAAAGTATATTTATGGGGTTGTTACAATATGTGTTCATATGTAAAAATATAGTCTAACATCATATCTTACACATACAAGCTTAAAATTTTGAATTAATAAAGATTTAGTATTGATATATAGTTTTTTGTCTCTCCTGAAAAGTGCTGTTTTTGAGTTATTCCCTTATTCACTGGAGGCACAGATTTTTCACCTACTTAAAAGTTCGTAATATTAGCTCATTGATTGTAACCAATATATAAAGAAAATAGCAAAGAAAATTATCAATAATTCATTGTTTTTGTTTGATAACAATTCAGTATATCCGTAACTCGTGGGGTTACGTAAAAAGCGAAATTTTTCAACGCTCCGATGCGCTGGCGCATCTAACACACTTATTATTTACTTATGTCATCAATTAGCACATGATAATTGATGTATTAGTTTTTGTTATGGCTTATTAATCCGTGTTAAATTTTAAAGGTTTGTTTAAATCCCATGTGGGGAAAAAGTAACATTTATTTGTTATATTTATAGCATTTATATTAAATTTATTCGTTGTAAAAAACACAAAAAAATATTAAAAAAAAATAATTTCGTATTAAAAAGTGTAGATAAGATGCATTCATATTTCAAGTCGAGAAATACAATATGCTGTAGTTCCATAGATTGACCTTTGATACGTTAAAAGTTAAAACTTAATCATGCTCCCCTATAATTTCTTTAATCATGGGAAAATTATCATACATGTTCATTTACCAATAGTTTTCATAGCGCAATAACATTACTCAACAGTTAGTTAAAATGTAATTTGTTTCATTTTTGAACCTTGACCACTCGCAAATGTCAGGAATTGAACCCACTGTTAGTTGAGCTGAGGTCGTTTGTTGACCTCAGATGCAGGGCCTAAAGGTAGAATGGGCAAACGTTGACCATTCGATTTAGATTTGTTATACTCAAATTCTTAAGTAGGTGCATTTTATTGATAAACTATGGTTGGCATAAACTACTACTCGTATGACTTAAGCAGTTGCAGACTGCAGTCATTGATCATCACTACATAGTATTAAACAAAGTCGCTTTCTCTGTCCCTATGTCCCTTTGTATGCTTAAATCTTTAAAACTACTACGGATTTTGGTGTGGTTTTTTTCAATAGATAGAGTGATTCAAGAGGAAGGTTCTAGTATATAATTTATTAGGTTTTAGACAAAGCAGGCGAAGCCGCGGGCGGTTAGCTAGTATATTATAAAAATCCTGACCATACCTTATACCTGCCACAGATAAATACACTTACTTTTAGGTGGTTTTAATTAATTTCGTCAAGTATTTTTCGCGTTAAAATAACACAACTAAAAATAAAACAAACGTTTATAGCAGATTAAAAATAAACCAATTAAAATGATTATTATTCGCAAATAAAATATACTTCAAGCGTTTTAAGAACTTGGAGTCTTAAAAAAATACTTATCAAATAAAAGTCTGTCCTACTTTTATAAAATTATGAATTTGTATGAAGTCGGAAGTGAGTGTGCTCTGTTTAATCAAAATAATTGTAAACAATGTAGATAATACACGAAATAAATGAATCATTGACTCCAAGCACTATATAATAATTTTAATAATTAATTTCATGACGTAAGTAGACACATTTCATGAATAAAGTTTTCTTGACTTACAATAATGAAAATGTTTTTTGTTCGTTACATGATAGTTTTTTTCCTAACTGAGGAAAAGCTTACGGTTATGTTAAGCAATAAGTTTATTTTGCCCATTCAATATTTTTCATATATTAGGTATTTCATAAATTCTTCTTTAGCGTGTAGAGGATTCTGTATTACATTCCTTGAGGAATCAAAATCATTAATTAAGAGAAGAAGAAGAAGAAGAGGAATCAAAATGTAACCATATTTTGACAGGAAAATATTCGATCATCTACTTATCTTTAAATTGAATCATAAGTACAAATTACATAATCCAATAACCCAATAAGGATAATTTCAACTTGATATATTATTAAACGTAACCAACACAATATAATACATAATACAGCTGTTATAGTATGAATGAGTACCAAAGAGACAAACAAACAAACACATTATTGCATTTATATTGACAGGGTGTATTAGTGCAGATAATGGCTATTTATCTGCAAAAGGTTATATCCTTGAATATAACTTTACTCGGCTATTAACATAATTCTTTTGTACGTATAATCTTAACTGGACGTTTTGTGCTTTGAATCTCAATTGGTTGAATAGCTTGTAGTCTAGGAGGCAGTGGTGAATTTTTATATCAATACTTAAACCATCTTAGCCACATTTTTGTATCTGCTAGATATAATTAAATCGATTCCGTCATTCGTTGATTCGTATAAAAGGCACTAGGTATAAATAAGTTAAGCATATATTACTACAAACTTCATCCACAGGCTATGCTCGCGCAGTTATATACAAATAATGGTAATTCCCAGTCATACTTAATCCGTTTTCAAGCCGATTCCGTTTAGTTGTGCGAAAAAAACCTATCAAAATTAGAATTTTTTTCAATATCATGTTTGTTATTGTTAGTAATGCGATGATTTATGTGGAACCATCACGTTATTTTATTCAGTCTCTTGGTGACCGAAATTCGAAATATTCAACAATTTAAAATAAAGTATAACCAGCTCTCTGACTAAAGAAATCTGAACACAGGAATGTAGTCACGTGTCATGCTCATTGTATGGGATTTAGAAATAAATTAAAAGGAGATAAAACTATTATTGTTCAATGAATAAGACATAGCATATCATTAATTTGTTATCGATTAATTATCTACAAAATAATAATATCTTTATAATAAGTATCACGTAGGTATCAAATATCAATGGATAAAAAAGTAATTGGTCTGTTTTGGACGTTTAATACGATTAAAATCAAATTGATGCCTAACATCGTAGATTAGTTGGAATAAACATGAAAATCGGCATATAATTTAATATTTGTGCCAGTTGTGCCCCGCGGTTTTACCCGCATTGCTCCGCTCTACAATAAATAGGCTGTCTATTGTCTCACTAAATAGTTTTTCAAATCGGACCCGTAGTTCCAGATCAGCGCGTGCAAGCAAACAAGCTTTATTCTTTAAGTATCGATTTTGTAAGAGATTATGAAAAATACATTATTATAATTGTTATTTGTTTAAATATAAAAATATACTATAATTATTTTCTATCACCTAGCATAAATATAATGCAAGTGTTTCCCACAATAATAACGATAAATTACTAAATGCAATTAGCACATCTTTGAAACCATTTTAACTTTATTATATTGCGCATTAAATATGATTTATTATTGCTTTAATTGTAGTTAATTTATAGAATATTACTGCCACGACTTCATACGGATGCAAAAGCAAACAATTATTAAACATTATAATATAAGCTGCTTACAGCTTTGGCCCCGGTTGCCTGGAAGAGACCACAGCTAAGTGATAAAGCCGCCTAATAAACTATAGTGTATGTGGATGGCTTTTATACTCTGCTCTAGACAATATGTTAATCGTCACAACTCACAACTCACAATGTATAGTTTCATATTTCAAAATTCAAAGTTCTGTTATTTCGTCAGTAGAGCATTTCAAAGAATATACCTACTTATTCAAACATAAAAAAACACGTTCTTTTAACATACTTGTACTGTTATGTATGCTGAATTTTATCGCTGTTTATGATTGTTTACTGTATTTTGGTCTAGGCCTTCTTAGTGTTTCCTTGGTGCAATAGTTAGCGTTTTAGTGTTAAAAGCAGATGTTATTGACTTCAATCGTCTCACCGACATTTATAAAAAAATATAAATAAATGCTCAATAGCTTCTTTACATGATAAAAGACCCAGCGTCTTGGAATAACAAATATGCAGTTACTACGTAATACATTGTAAAATTAAAATAAAAACAATAATATAATATGTAGTGATGTGATTAAAACTCTAATCGATTCTAGAAATG
This sequence comes from Colias philodice, assembly GCF_061535455.1. Classification (NCBI taxonomy): domain Eukaryota; kingdom Metazoa; phylum Arthropoda; class Insecta; order Lepidoptera; family Pieridae; genus Colias; species Colias philodice. The sequence continues at coordinate 841,852 of NC_143090.1, forward strand.
ATACTGTTATTCGACAAAATAATGTCCACTTGAAAAGACTCGAATAATGTGTAGAGGATGAGATAGGATTCATGTAGTTTAGCATCCTTATTCCGTAGGTACGTGTATACAATTTAAAAATTAATTTGTAAAAGTATATATGCGATTATCTTGATGGATTATAAATCGTGTTTCATTTGTGTTTAGGTATCATACCTATTACAATACAATTATACATTTATAATATTGTATACTCGTAAATATAATATACAATTAATCATAATAGTGTTAGTCAAATTACTCTGGCATTTGAGCAACAATAACTTGATTATGGTTCTTTCGTAATGTTATAGTTTGCGTCTCTCCAAAAATAGTTCTCTGTACTCAAAAAACATCTTAGAAAAACTTCGAATAAGTTAATATCCTGTGCTAATTCTCTTGATATTCATTGGCATTTATTATCAGTCCAGTTTTGCACAGATTTGCGTGATCAACAATTAAAAACTAGTCACGTAAGTCGGTGAGTTTAACGCGAAAAAATAACGCAAAATGCCTAAAAAATAGAACCGGGTTTTTATTATTTATGACATACGTAAAGTATCATATTTACATAAAAAACAAAGCGCTAATTGTCACTTCAATAAAAGCGTATCTCTGTGATCTGTTATCGCAAAATAAACGGGTTTAAAACCGGTGTCATACGATCTGTGACGCGGTACATTATGGCAACTTGAAATAATTATAATAAAACCAGTTTATATACATTTTAATTTTTAAGCATGAATTACGACAGGAAAATTATGTAAAATAATAGGTTGTTCGAAATTATAAATAGGAAATCCATTAAGCTGTACAACTGTTGCTATTCGTTTAATTAAACCAAAAAGTAATCGAATTAGTAATGGTTTCATTTGAACACTTCATTCTAACTTGAACGGTTAACAAAAGCTTTGGTACCTACATTAATAACCGTAATTTCAACGCCTGGGCATGTTCATTAAAATTTTATACAATCATCACTACATAGTATAAAACAAAGTCGCTTTCTCTGTCCCTAATCCCTATGTCCCTATGTATGCTTAAATCTTTTAAACTACGCAACGGATTTTGATGCGGTTTTTTTTTAATAGATAGAGTGATTCAAGAGGAAGGTTTTAGTATATAATTTATTATGTTTTAGACAAAGCGGGCGAAGCCGCGTGCGGAAAGTTAGTTATACATAATATTATAAACTCATGGTCATCTCTCTTTCTATTCAAAAAACCGCATCAAATTCCGTTGCATAGTTTTAAAGATTTAACCATAATACATAGGGACAGAGAAAGCGACTTTGTTTTATACTATGTAGTGATATGACCATTCAAAAGCACTTCTAAAAAGTACAGTTATAAGCGTTTGTTTGACAATAAAACTTTGTAAGTACATGCTAAAATTGTTATAACAAAACACGTCATTTCTCGTTTGCAGTTAAAAAAATATCGCTAAAATTATTCAAAATAATAGTCACCTAGTCTGGCACCAAATCTGGCATTTGAGAATTTGCGTCAATTCCCATAACCAGTTAAAGTTTAGCATAATTACCTGTTCGTTATCTATAATACACATCCTTAAGTTTTGGCAAACGTCAACGTTATATATTGGACGTAAACATAATAAATAACCAAATAAATACATGTTTGAGGTCAGATATGACGTTTTAGAAATTCTTCAGGTTTATTAGTGCAAGCCGGATATTATAATATTTAACTGATTCGCCGAATTTCACCGAATCTTGTCTATTCTTTAAAAGCTGTAATAGGATTGACTTTTATAGTTTTATTTTCATCAATTTAATGCAAATGAAATGTCTAAAACTTACATTTTGCACGCCTCATAAGCGAAGCGTTGAGGTGGGTACTACTGTCACTTCGCGCAAAACATCTGATTTTTCAAACTTAAAATGTCTTTATGTACCTATCATACATTGCACTTGTAAGATAATACATACACACACATATTAAGAAAAAACACTATTTTTAACATTCATGATATTTTTGATGTCATTTTTGTTATTTAAACTAGTTAAAAAACAGTTTAAAAAAGTTCTGTCTCGGACGTCCGTGTGTCTGTATGTGCGGATCCTTTTTCTTGTTAACACGATAGCGACCGAAATACTTTACTAATCGAGTCTTTTTTTTTCTCTTACGCTTGAGTATGCTCAGGAATAGAACCCTTTCATTTTTCAGGGTCTGATTCGATGTGGTTTAATTGTTATTAAATAAACAAAAAATGTTGTGTGGTTTTATGAAACCACTGTAAAATTGAAACTGTCCGAACGGTTCCGAACACTGCTTTGTGTAGCGCATGTCGCGTGTCGGTCGGCTGCCGAGTAGGTATACCTACTCGGCAGCCGCGATACACGCGACATGCGCTACACAGACCAAAAAGTTTGAGACGATGTAATAAAAGTTTCACTTTAAAAAAATAATTATTAAAAAAAAATTATGAGGCGTGCACTTTTGGATTTTCCAAATTTTTTTTTTATTGCAACCCCGGCAATGGAGCAGGCGACCCACTTGATGATGGTGATGGTCGCCGCCCATGACAATTCACAGCATTCGGGAACGTATTGCCGGCTTTAAATAAACCTTTAAATAATAATTTACATAAACCATTAATAATATTAGTGTCATAATAGGGATAATTATACCCATTCTTGGATATAAAGCTTTTGATAAATATAAAGTTACTAAATTATATCTAGATTTTTCTATAAATCTGAATTAAAATCTTCATAATTTTAATATGTACCAACGCAAGAACAAGAACAGTCCTCTTGACAAAGGTTATAACGTTATAATTTGATGAAGGTGACCGGGTGAGGTATATTTAATAATTAATAAATTAATTTTAATATTAGCTGACGGAATTTATATGTATGTAACTGTGTCTTGGTTCTTATTTTTTTATTTTAAAAGTGAAACTTTTATTACATCGTCTCAAACTTTTTGGTCTGTGTAGCGCATGTCGCGTGTATCGCGGCTGCCGAGTAGGTATACCTACTCGGCAGCCGACCGTCACGCGACATGCGCTACACAAAGCAGTGTTCGGAACCGTTCGAACAGTTTCACTTTTACCGTGGTTTCATAAAACCACACAACATTTTTTTTTCTAGTCCCTATAACCACATCTATTAGTCTAGTCATATTATAATTATGTTTAATGTATGTTTGTCTTGTTACAGGTCCAAAATGGTGTTAGGGCCGAAGAAAGCGATACAACATGTCCCCAGCAAGGGGAGGATATCTATAATGAAAATACAGAACTTTACCGTACAAAAAAGACGTAAGTTATAATATGTTACTCATAATAATACAATATCTATCAACGCACAGGTGAACCAGCCTACAGATAGCCGCTATATATAATATAATTTTTTTTCTAATTATGCGGAGCTGTAAAACTATGTTTGCATGCCAGTGTAACTGGCGAATGTGCTCTACATACTTTCCTTATAATGTAATAACTTGTAAACCACATTTAAGCAAATAAAGATATTTATTATTATTATGATGTAGACATCCGCTAAGAAAACATTTTGATAAATTCTACCCCCAAGAGGTTAAAAGGGGACGATTTGTAACTGAATTTTCATCATTTCATCATCATTTCAGCAGCTAGTCACTTATAAAATATATATAAATTTATTAATAGACTCTACACACAACCGTTACCGTTAATTCATGTGTTAAATGTTTAAAAATAAATACCAAACTTAATTTATTATAACTTTTTTACCGATGATTTTAATGGACTTCCAATTAATTTCATACAACGAGACAAGTTTAATTTAAGAAATAAATCGCACTCATATTTCTTTTAAATTTGCTTTTTTGCGGCGGATTATTAATAATATAATTATATAAAATAAATATAGGTTAATGAGTTTTTATCAACCGTTATTTAAAATAAAAATAGGAAATAACCTTCTAAATTGAACCTGACCTTCCTTAAAGATAAACTATTTGATCTGCCATTATCTTATAACAATAAAAATATTAGATTAAGTATGAAAATATAAATAAACTTTAATAACTAATTTTAAATAACTACATCGACACAGTACACTGGTGAAGATTCTTGTAAAATAAGTATAATTCGCAGTCATTAGCCTAACCTTCGATTAGTTCTTAAAACGGGTTTATTTACTGACTTTCCGGTATACATCAAAATATAGAGAATAAACATACCTATAGGGAAAAACTAAATTATTGATCAGAATTTAGTAAAATGTTTATTTTTTTTGCATTCAAAAGTATTTAGATATTATCTGTGACCCGCGGTTTTACCCGCAGTGCTCCGCTCTTCTAGGTCTTAGCGTGATGATATATCCTATAGCCGTCCTAGGTAAATTTCTTTTATTCGATACTATACAAGCTAATAAGCAGCCAGGGTATCTCTATACTAAGTTGTAGTGGCGTAGGGATACTTGTAGGGGTGAAATAAGGAGTGGAACTCACGAACTATCCATTCCGCAGCATAAAACCTCAGCCTTTCGTGGGTCATTCAAATATAGCGCGACGAAATGTTGGAACAATATCCCCCCTCCAATAAAAAAATCTTAAGTGTAAGTCCAACTTTCGTCGCACTTACAAATCGTTCCTGCTAAAATTCCAACATTAGTAATTCAATATTCTTCGACAATACCTAATACCTGTTATACATATCCAAAATTATATTATATTATATTGTTATTACTTATTGCTTGCTTATATCGACTTCATTTCATGATTAACACATAGATATATACTACCCATAAACTTGACCAAAAATATTGTCTCCTATATATATATATAACTTATCCTTTATATTTATTGTATATCTATTTATTATTATTTATCTTATTTCATACTCCTTCCATCTTAGAGGCGCAAACTAGTCATGTGGGTATCTGGCAGAATTACCAGCGTTGTGGAGTTTGCCTCTGCAACATTATGCTGAACCAGGGCCTTTTTGCAGCTACAATGCAAGTTTGATATAATTAATGTCAGTTATAATTCGATTGTTATCATATATTTTATTTTTGTATTTTTTTTATTTTTGATGGTGTCTTAGAATGTATAAGCTTATCATTGTGTTGTTTGGTTGCAATAAATCTTTTTGTATTGTATTCTTGTATTGTATTGTAAATGGGCTATCTAACACCGAAAGAATTTTTAAAATTGGACCAGTTCCTGAGATTAGCACTTTCAAACAAACAAACAAACTCTTCAGCTTTATAATATTATAATCATTAATATTAGTATATAGATTTAATGTAGACTGCGAAGTTGCTAAAAATAATGGTTTTGTTTTGTTCACAGAGTCGGTAGTCACGCTAGTCTATGGAAGTTTATTAATTATTGTTGGAATGGTATCAATGATCATCGATCCGATTACAATAGTCACAAATTGGGTAAGTTTATATCATCATCATCAGTATATTCTCAATGCCTGTGTCACCGTAAAACTTTAAACATTGTCAGTACAATAAAGCACGTCACACACGGTGAAGATACTAAACACTGACACAAAATTTCGGGTCATTTGTAACAGGATGGCGGTTCTACAGGGGTCTTAGTACGCAATGACAAAAAGAAAAATGATGGTCAGAACGCTGATACCGCTTTCCTTAAGATACTGTAATATTTTATATTAGAGAATCTTAACATAAAATATTAAAGTATCTTCACCGTGTGTGACGCGCTTAATGCGTAAAATTACAAGCAAATATTACAGATTATAATTTTTTGAGAGTTTGCAATCTCGCGAGTTAAATTATAATCTATCGGTTTTAAAATCTTACGGCGACATTATATTATATCTTTTGTAAGAGTTAAGCAATAGGGCATAATCCAACACGCAGGCTTATGGGCCTTCTGCACAATGGGCAGCGTTGGGCGAGTAGAGGTCATCACGATAGTGTACAGGGCTTGTAGAGAGCCTTAATGTCTGTAATCGGTCGTTATTGTTGATTGTAGATTGATTCATAATCGCCGTATTGGCGGCAAATATCGACAATCATTTGTTGAGCCAACGCTGCCCATTGTGTAGAGGGCCCATTGGACAAGGTCGAGAGTAGCATTAAAGAAGTTTATTTATTTAGCTAAATTTATTTTAAAAAGTACTAATTCCCAAAAATACATTAATTAACCATACAATACTAAATTTTAAAAGGTTATAATTCATATAATATGCAGCAGATCTTCAACATTTTTAATGAGACCTCGACATTTACTCCTATTCCTATTTAAGTAACTTTATCTATTGATATTAAAGAATTATGACCGTGAGTAAATAATAACATTCCGATACATACTTATATAATAAAATTTAACATTTACATCAAAGGAACAAATCCATCATATTATTGTACAAATATATACTTAGGCTAACGAAGCCAATAATAGCATTCAATTTACAACTCATAATATCTTTATTACAATAAATTTGATACATTGTTCTTTAAAAACCTTCCTTTTAAAGCTTATTTATAAATTACAGGAAACACTGTATAAGTTTAACTTATTTTAGTTTGCTCAGAAAACAAACATATCCAACAAATATAACATTTAACACTGAGCTCGCGACATTGCAAACAAACTTAATTGTTCACATAATTATTTATTTGTTTGATTTGCTAAGTGTTTTAGTCATTGATTTGCTGAACAAACTTCCTTAGATAATAACGAACGTATTCTAATTATTTATTTTAGACATAACAGTAATTATCCGTATTATTATATCCATAATATATTTTATGTCGTTTTTACGAAAAATTAATTAAGCAATGGCTATTTTTGTTAATTTATTTTAAAAAATAAAAGCAAACTGTTATTGAGCATAATGTTATTGAATAATGACTTATGTATTATGATATAACGCTAAATAGTAAATAAAATATTTTTGACCTATTTCGTTATGTAACATAATGTGCATCGTGATCTTCCAATTTCCAATAACCTTCTTTATTTCGGACTAGCTGTGCCGCGCGGTTTCACCCGCATTACTCCGCTCCTGTTGGTCTTAGCATGATGATATATAGCCTATATTACTCGTGGATAATGTAGCTTTCGAATGGTGAAAGAATTTTTAAAATCGGTCCAGTAGTTTATGAGCCTATTCATTACAATCAAACAAACAAACAAACAAAGTTTTCCTCTTTATAATATTAGTGTAGATTAGAATATTTATTATTGTACTCAATGCCAAATATTGTTGTTGTCAATATTTTGGTTACTGTAAGTTGAATGAAATTTTAATAAATATAAATTGTGATCGTGAAGTTCTATTTTTCTTGGATTCATTTTAATTATTTTACCTTATTTTTTGATGTAGGTTAACAATAAAGATTGCTAATAATCGTAACGAAATGGAAAACGGATGTTCGTAAAAAAATCAATACTTATATCATTCAATGGTAAATATTTTCAGTACCTGTAGTGTTTTGTTACGTTAAGTTTGTCTCAAATATGCAACATATTATTTTCATTGTAAACAAAAGTCATTATTTAATATTTATATAGCTAAGTATTTTCAACATTATAATATAACTCAAGCTTAATATTAGATGAATACATACAACAAATACCTGCATTATTTTCAGCAGTTTTTTCAAACCTGCTTCCGTACCATTATGTTTTAAAGCAGTAGCTTAATTTATCGATATATTCCTAGATATATTATGACGATGTCCTCATCGTGGTACCCCCCTTGAAATATGAAATACTAGGAAACAAATCCAATTAGAAGTTTACTAATATACCCATTTTATTACAGATCAAAATATTAAGTAACTAGCTTTCCGCCCGCGGCTTCGCCCACTTTGTCTAAAACATAATAAATTATATACTAAAACCTTCCTCTTGAATCACTCTATCTATTAAAAAAACCGCATCAAAATCCGTTGCGTAGTTTTAAAGATTTAAGCATACATAGGGACATAGGGACAGAGAAAGCGACTTTGTTTTATACTATGTAGTGATGATACAATAAATATATTATTTTCAGTACGCAGAAATAAAGGAGGGTAAATTCATCTACAACATGTGGTCGAACCCGACGTATGAAGTATTCTCTGACGTCTACATTTTCAACTATACGAACGTTAAGGAGTTCCTGAGGGGAGAGGATAAAGTCCTAAAAGTACAGGAATTGGGACCTTATAAGTTTCAGTAAGTATTTAGTTTTATAGCATTCAAATGCATTATAAATAATATAAATTGTTAAAAACCCGAACCCGCTTCTTCCGCCATTCCGGGGTTACGCATGGGTCCGTGTTACGACTCCTTATTTCCAGACAGTTTATGCCGTGAATTGAACTGACTGACAAATTCATAATATACCTCCCCTGATATCGGCCGGGTGTGATCCCGCCAGAACAATCGAATTTATTCTACTCTTTCGGTTTTATGTGTTTGACAATGTTTAAAAAGTAGTTATCTAGTATCTAGGTAGTGTTTTGATATTACTTTTTAGATGGTATTTGCTTGGTAAAGGCTTGGTATTTATTATGTTTAGATGTCATTTTTGAAGGTTATTTAATATTTTATATTTATCCTCATTTGAATTTTGAATACCACGCGTAGGTATTATATTAAATCACAACTTTTTTATCTTTTCTTAAAGTTCTAAGAACTAACAAGTGATAATCTCTTTTATCTTGAGTTAATGACATTAAGTATAAAAATATCTGGTTCTTGCACAGGGTTCTTGTGATAAGTTTTTTACATATTGAAGTTAATTAAGCGAACGCGAGAGATAAAAATAAATCATATGCTATACCGTAATATTATTATGTTTAGTACCGTAACTAAAATATTTTAATCTTATGTTTATTTAGGACATAAGAGAAATTTAGAGATTATTTAGTAGATAAAAAATCTTTTTTTATTCATATTTTTTAGGACAAGACCTTCCGATCATAATTGTTAAAATATTGCCTATATCGCATTGGAATAATTTAAATTTCTACTGGGGGATTTTTTTCAAAAAATTTGAGAAAAGATATTCATTGCAATAAAAAGAAAAAGAAAAAAAAAATGTTGTGTGGTTTTATGAAACCACGGTAAAAGTGAAACTTTTCCGAACACTGCTTTATACCTACTCGGCAGCCGACCGTCACGCGACATGCGCTACACAGACCAAAAAGTTTGAGACGATGTAATAAAAGTTTCACTTTAAAAATTACATCTTACTTCAAAATATTACTCTTAAAAAACAAATAACTTACTCTTAGGGCTGTTTTCAACATTTTTTGATTCCATATGGCATTTTTTTATCATATAAACTTCATTAATAAGAAGACATTTAAACTGACATTATATATTTTAAAAAGCCCAGCCCTTACCATTATATCTTAAAGCAGTATAATTTCCAGTGAGGAAAAATTATAGCCTTATTTAGATCCTCTAGCGCAACCACTTTCGAACACAAGATAGTATTACTGTAGCCTGTAAAACATCATGGTAACCCCCCAGACCTTAGAAAGAGCATAACATTTGATCACATAGAAACAGCATAACATTTGATCACACAAAAACAGCATAACATTTGATCACATACAAACAACATAAAATATAATTACATAGAAACAGCATAATATTTCATCACAGAGGAACAGCATAACATTTGATCACACTGAAACAGCCTAACATTAGATCACTTGCAGGGAGATGAGGACGAACGAGAACATAACGATAGACAGAGAGCGCGGGGTGATGACGATGAACCCGGTGATCAAGCTGAAGTTCCTCCCGGACCAATCGGTGCGGCACTACAACGATACTGTGATCGTGCCGAATATTGCGCTGCTCGTGAGTTCGATTTTATTTTGGACTTAATTACACTCACAATATAAATTTAGCAACACAGAAAAAAAGAACCGAATGGCAGTCTTCTAGCCAGTTATGATCTCTTCCAGAGTATATAACCACCATTGCCTTAAAAAATGCGTTTAGAAGAGGACTACTTCCACCTTTAGCACGTGGTTTTACACAGTATAGTGGCGGATAAACGTGTTTATCTAGATTATAATTTAGTCTATTTTAGTTATGAAGTAGTAGTAGTTATATATTTATGTCAATTTTAGTCTACTTATAATATTGGTTCCATGGTTTCAGATACCTAGCTGCTAGAATCTGTTTAATATTTTTGGGCATAAAGCTACTTATAACGACTAGATGTATCTAACTTATCGATGCCATAAATATTATCGATGATAGTTATTTAGATTTTTATGAAACATAAATTACTCACCACATCAAAGATATTGAAGGCAGAAATTCGAAATCTCTGGACCAGTCTCATAAATCACTTTTATACATTTCGGCATTGTAATTATAAAGTTGTCACAAAGTTTCCTCAATGAAACAAATCGGCTCACGTGGTCACGTGTACACAACGCATTACCAGAGTTGAATGCCTGTTTGACATTAATATTATTACATCCATGTTAAAGCGACTTCTTCCTACATAATATAGCCACATATAGCAGACTTAAATCTTTGATTTATTGTAAGAATTTGCGAATTATAAAACGAGGGCGTCATTATGAGAAACGATTCCACGTTTTATTTAATTTGCGGAAGCACAAGTGGCATTCGGTAGCTAACATCTAGATAGATGGCCAATAGATTTTCTTGGTAATTGCGTGATAAGTTTATTTATTTATTTATTGCAAAAGTTACTGTCCATACCTGCAAAGTGCAAAGATAATGATCTTAAAAATACTTTTTCTTAATCTAATCACAAATCTTTACATTATTTCCTTTGAAAAGCCATTTGCAGAGGCCTTTTTTTGTTCATGGGCGGGTGAGGTCTATTACCACTCGTTTGCCGGTTCTGACAAAAAAAATAGTAAAGATTTTCCTCAACGTTAAGTTAGTGCCATTAAATTGGTAGTATCAGTATATTATGCTAAACGGAATTTAAGAAAAAATGACACCCGTGCATAATACATAACTTATAGTTATTAATAATTTTTTGTTGGAATTTGATGGTTTTGGAAAATAATATAAGTGGTTTGTTATTAAGATATTTGACTGATATTATGATAAATATAAAGATCTTCGAGGTTAAAAATATCCTTCTCCCTCCCCGAACCGACCGGTCTAAAAATGTAACCTTAGTCATTCAGCAGTAATGAGGCTATCAACTCCAATAATTTAAATTCAAACCAAAACCAAAACGTGAAAAACAAGCAAATCCCTAGCTCTATAATATTACTAGATTTCCGCCCGCGGCTTCGCCCGCGTTTGCAAAGGAAAACCCGCATAGTTCCCGTTCCCGTGGGATTTCCGGGATAAAAACTATCCTATGTGTTAATCCAAGTTACCCTCTATATGTGTGCTAAATTTCATTGTAATCGGTTCAGTAGTTTTTACGTGAAAGAGTAACAAACATCCATACATCCTTACAAACTTTCGCCTTTATAATAGTACTAGCGGCCCGCCCCGGCTTCGCCCGTGGTACATATGAAAAATAGATGTTGGCCGATTCTCAGACTTACCCGATATGCACAGAAAATTTCATGAGAATCGGTACACCCGTTTCGGAGGAGTATGCAGACTAACATTGTGACACGAGAATTTTATATATATAAGAAGATTAAGACTAATATATATTTTAGATATGGTAGGACCTAATGTGGGCTATAAGATTTTTAACAACTATATGAGGATTTGAAGTCTTTAAAATATAATTTATTTCATCAAATTTTTAGTTTAGAGTTATTACCAACTCAATAATACAATATGAATTATTATGGAAAGTCCTTTATATATTTTACTAGCGGTCCGCCCCGGCTTCGCCCGTGGTACATATTTACGTTTTCTCTACGTAAAAACCATCCTCGTACTTCAAGGAATATAATAAAAAAAGAATTATCGAAATCGGTTCAGCCGTTCTCGAGTTATGCGCTTACCAACACATTTTGTGATTCATTTTTATATATAAGATTAGCATATATTACGAGGCAGATTTGGAAGCACGTGTATTCTCATGAATACATGGGAAACGATAGCAAGGTTGGAGGTCATGTCACCTGTACCAGGTGTCAAAGCACATTAGCATATTGCTTTTTGCCGTGTTTTTGTTAATTTTTTGCGTATTTTTTGCTCGTTTTTGTAGTGTTTTGTTATGTATACTGGCGGTCGGCTGATGATATGCAAAATTGCTATTTGACGTTGTAAAGTAGCTGCTTCTTGTTGGAATAATTTTATTTTTTGAGAATGTCATGTATAAAAAATATAAACTGTCAATCATTTACATTTAGAAAAACAGATTTTCTTCATCATGAGTAGAGCTACTCGTTTATAGCTTTGATATCAAAACCTGTTGCCTCTTATTTTTAAACATTCTTTGTACCGAATTATACGTGTAAAATCTACCCTATTTTTCCACATTACCTTTCTACTATTTATACCTATCTATCTATATCAGGCCATCAGTACGCTTCTAGCTGACCAAGGGCTAGGCTATCTCGCCAATGCAGCAGCCTACTACACGATAAAGGCTCTAGACTCAGAACTCTTCAAGGAGATGACAGCTGGTGAATTCTTATGGGGCTATGAAGATCCACTGGTGAAGGTGGCCAGTAGTTTGGTGCCTGGTTGGATTGATTTCGGGAAAATTGGAATTATGGATCGGGTGAGTCTTTTTTATAATAAGGATGTGTGAAAAGTTAAATATCTTTTAGAGATATTTTGGAATTTCAACCTTTTTCTTTTTTATTTCCGTCTCAAAATTTCTTAGAAAAATAACGAGGTTCAATTTTTATGATTTTTTTTCGATTTCGATTGTCATTAATTTGTCGATCATTAATTAAATAAATAAAAAAAAATTATTGACGTAATAAATAAGTAGGTACAGCTTATATATGAATCCATAGGCTCCTGAATTTGTAAAATACTTTGTCTCAGGAGCCAGTGGCTTCTCCCATTAACCTCTAACGGCTCTAACCTGCGTTCATGCATGCATGCATCGCGATGACACATACATTCGACATATCTTCTACGAAAACCACCATATAATAATGTGGCGTAATTGAAAGCTTCAAAATATGTATGACGACTTACTGTAGGAAATTTACCTGCTTATATATACCTATTATATTATTTTTATAAATCTCAGTATAGCTGAAATTTGCATAATAATACATTATATATAGTGACAAATATTAATGTCTATAAAATAAACAAGTTCTAAGTAGGCACTTCCGTGGTTCGAGCAAAAAATCGCAAAACTCACACTTAGAAGGAAAAATATAAACTACGCCTATTTGGAAAAATTAATTTTATTGTCTTGTGACTTGTCCATTTAATTTGCTAGCCGTGACTCGTGATATATTATTTTGTCATATTCATCATACTCGTAAAAATGTATTTGGAGGAAACATATTTTATTACTCGACTGCGACAGAAGGGTTATGTTTTTCGAGTGTATGTACCTACTTGTCGTGTTTTTATATGTATGTGAGTTATGTCAATAGATTCATCTTAATAATAAGATTGACATATCATCTCATCAAAACATCTAAAAAACGGAAAACAGCGCCAAAAAATAATTAATAGTAAAATTAACAGTCGGATTTTTTGTTTTTATAATAATAGTATAATTAATAGACAGTATTATTACATTAAATCAATATGTCTATATTGATTTAATGTCTAATGTCTAATATACGTAGTAGCTAAATAGCTTTATACATTATGTTCTTATAAAATACCCATATTTGTGGAAGCTTTATCAAAATTACAACGTTTGCGATCTTCCTGACAACTACATTACGGTTTATCCCCGTCTCAAACATGAGTTCTAACGTATTTGTTTTTTTCCTGAGTGCTTGTGTTTAAATACCTTTTAACACGTTCGCTGCGGCACAGATATATCTGTACTTTCCATTACTGCGTTACGGGTCGTTTTAAACCTTGTCCTATACCAGAGATTGTGGCGGCACGAGGCATATTAAACCCCACCGCCCGTAGGAGACCAAAATCCTTTTTTTGGCGCCAAATAAGACAAAGTGTGCGGCTTTTGTCGTGATTATTATTAACAATGAGTTCATTAACCTAAATCTACCGCCGCCCGTGGTTAGATTAGTTAGTTTAGATTCTATGGGTAAAATAAAATGTGGGGTCTGATGTACCCCATACCGCACTGAACAATAGCAGTTTTTCATATAATTTAGTGATGGAAAAAGAAATATCGATTTTATTTAATTGTATTTATTTTTCAAACTTATGGATGTTTTTTATTAAAACAGGCCAAACCAGAATATTGTTTGCAACCAGTGCATTCTGAGAGAATTTCCTTTACTTTTTTGTCGGCCTCACGACTTGTTAAGAAGATGCGGAGTTTTTCGTAACATCCTACACATCTCCTCTTCTTTGATCCCTTTAAGAGATGATGACGTGCCTTGTTTGTTGGCTTGTTGACTTGGGCAAGAGTTAAATTTTGATGAGCCATACACCGATTGCCGGGTGTTTTGGATTTGCCGCTAGTTGATTCAATGAACAAACACACTAATAGTAATCATGATTATCAACCTATTTGAAGAAAGTTACTCAACATGTCACATTCACGTTTCTATTAACGATATTTATTATAACGAGTAGTTTGAAAATTAGGTACCTGTATCCACATTCAAGTCCTTCTTTGTAAAAGCTTCAATAAGTTGTTCCACAAATATGTAGTCTCGAATGCGTTGCACAACACTAACCGCGTGAAGCTAGCTTAGGGTGCGGTACGAGGTGCGCGGTGGTACGAGGTGTTCGCAACCTCGTTCCGCACTGTGTTAGAATTTTTATTTGTTCAGTGCGGCACGAGGTCTAAGAAACCCGGTATTAAGGTCGGTATACCATTGAAATAGGAATCAATAGCACATCTCAGATATATAGATATCACTTTCCTACACTGAACCAGATGGAAGTTATGCCTCTCGCACGACAGAGAAGTTTAAGATTTTTCCTACCGCTATAATGACGAGACACGGACAGGGTGTTTCAAGCCCTGTTTCGCAGCGAACGTGTTAAACTTGTAACTTGTTGTTATTATTGGAAAGCTTCCGTAAACATGGCACAAAGTATCATTGGGAGGATTCTAACGGAATTTAAAAATAAGATAAATTATAGAATCGACTTGTCCTTGTCCTTTTGTTAAAAAGGATGTTTTGAATATGTATAAAAATTATAATTTCAAATAAATATTATTTGAAAAAAGTTTTTTGAACGGATAGGTAAAAAATTCTAATCGATAATATTTAGATAGATATTATGTATAATTAGTAACCTGTGGTAATACCGTGGTGTAGACCATGGAGTGGACCAGATTCAAAAGCGTACCTAATACTTTGAAAAATAAAGAAAAGTTAGTGTTTGAGTCATCTACTTAAATCGATATTTCGCGTATAGGATGATGCTTCTCTATAAATATTGTAACATATTCTTGGTTCATATTATGAAGATGAATCCAATATTAAAGTATGATAACACCACAGTATTACCAATAATATTGTTATACTGTGATAACACTATGTCGTGCAGGGCGTTGAAATTTATATGGATATTTTTTCATTTGTTTCTCGTCTCCGGCATGGCCTGTCCCCGGCACGGTGTAGCGTGAATGATGTTTAAATATTAGAAACCATACTAATTAGTATTTATTAGTAATTTTTATTATTAATTAGTTGTTATTATTAAGCATATTAATTAGTATAATATCTTCAGTTCTATGCTCAAAGACAAGAAGAGGTGGAGGTGGAACTTCGGGATCCGAAAAAAAGATACTCCATCAACACGTGGAACAAGTTACCTGGTCTGCCTGAACAGGGCTTTAAAACGCTTAATACAAGGTAGGTTTTTGTTAACTTTGTATTAGATATTATTTAGTAGGTAATGTTTGGTTTTGAGTATTTTTGTACTAGGTACATTTTTTTTAGTAGGTTAGGCTTAGTTTTGAGGTATTTTTGGAAGTGATTTTAGTTTAGATTTTATTTTGTTTGTAGGATCTTGTCCTTGAAGCAAGTGTACATGTTTCGGTTTATTAAATTGCGCTCATTTGAATCAATTAATATTGGATTAAAATATTGTTGTTTTATTAAAAACCTTTGATTCTCATTGCAACTGCATGTCTTAATGGTCTTTTTCATGGGTTTCATTGCATTTTGGTTTTTGTTTAGTTTAGTCTGAAAGCAATTGTATTACGTTACACTAATTCTTCTTTTCAAGATATTCTGCTTTACTATTTTCGACACTTATTGTTTAACCCTCCCCAGCATCCCCTGCAACCGCCTGAAGGGCACGTTCGAAGGGTTGATGTTACCCCCGAACTACAACACGAGCAACCCCATCCCCGTGTTCCGCAAGCAGGCGTGCCGCGTGAACCCGTTCGCCTTCCAGCGCAGCTTCGTGGGGGACCTCGGCTTTAGTGTGTCCAGGTTAGTGTACACTATAGACTTGACTGTTACTGTTACTGTTCATGTTAATGTTGATGTTGATGTTGATGTTACTGCTAGGGCGGCCGTACACGAATTATATTGACCGACCCGCGAAGGCGCAAAAAAAACCGAAATTTACTTATTAATAATTTATTGTAATAAAAAAATTACATTATAAATTATATTATCTAACGGTTCAATGTTGGAACCAAGAGCACAGTATTACAATATTATTTCCTACAGTAAGGAATCGCCTTTGATGTCGCGCGATGCCGCCGCCAGCGTAGGTACTTACGCTGCCACACGAAAATACGCTAGAGTTGCAACAAATGGGAAATAAAACAATTGTGATTATTAATATTATGATGAAATCATTTATTCATATGTACATTCAAAATAATTGCGATTAATATATAATAATATATAAAATAGAATATATAATTACAGATATTGCACTGCTAAATATTTACGTGGACACTATTTTTGGATGTTCTTAATTGTATATTATAACATTTAACTAAGTAATGCATTCGCATTGGGATGTACAATCTGATTAGAAAATAATGAGGACAACATATACATAGCTTTGATTTTAATTCAACAGATACAATTAATACAATCTTTCTGAAATATTGTTTCCTTCTGGGATTTCAATGCAGATTTACATCCGTAAACGGAACAGTTTTTGCGCGCCATAATAGAATATGTAAGTACATATGTATAATAAAATTATTACACAAAAAATACGACTGCGTCGTCCTTTCGCGATAGTTAATGCAAACTCAGCGTGATTGCATTAAGCGGCCCGCGTCGCCCGACCCCCCGCCAGTTCCCCTCCGTTTCTCTGCACAAGTACATTCGTCGCACTACTGTAGGAAATATGGTAATACTGTGCCAAGAGTGTCCATCGTCTTCGGCGGGGCAGCGTCGCGGTGGTGGTAGTTGCCGTAACACTTTCTGGAATCGCAGGTGTGCGTGATGTCGCAATCGTTACCGGGCACAAGTCCTTACTGGGTGGCCTTATGAATCTTCTTATAATTAATGCGTGTTATATGTACATAACACACGGACTGCTCGAGCAGTAGTAACCACTTCAATCCGTCAACTGCGCGGTTTGTAGCGACAGCTCGAGCAGTCAACGACGGACCGCTCAAGCAGTCCGTGTACGTCGCGCAGCCGTTAACTGCTCGAGCCGTCCGTGTACGGCCGCTCTTACTGTCACTGTTAATGTTACTGACACTGGAACTGTTGTGGTTTATAGAATGAGTAATAGCGTGTTATTTGGATTAATGAATAATACATATAACTTAAATAAAATAACAAATTTTATGAAAGTATGACAAATCAATCAAAATATAATATTTCTAAGAAAAAGCAACTTTCTAATTCGCTAAAACTTTTGGGCTCAATTAAGCGAAAAATAACAAAAACAAAATGGCATACAGTGAAATTGCTATAAATCAGCTAATAAATCATTCTCTTAATTGGACTGACCAATAAATATTACGTACCAATAATTTTGATTACCTTGCAATTTTAACCGTAATCTGATCCGAGGCAATATTAATATTATCTTCTAAGTGGGTAAATGACTAAATAGCTGACCCGTGTCTTCTTCTATGGCCGTAAAACAAAACAAAAAGTTGAAATGTGCAGATTTAAGTTTTGTACTTATTTATTATAGTTTATGACACATAATATTAGTATTCCTGTGCGATTATTCAGAATTCATCAGAATCTTCCGTTCGAAGTGTAAATTTAAGCCACCTGAAACCATAGAAAAAACATAATTAAAATCGTTTCAGACCAAAGAACTTACCGGTATGTCTCATAGCAGTGCATAAACTCATGTGGAAATTATACTGATAATATGAAGCAACAAACACGTGCATAGAAGAAATATATACAGAAAGATTTAATATTAATTACTAGGTTTCCGCCGGCGGCTCCGCCCGCGGTTTCAAAGAAAAACTCGCATAGTTCCCGTTCCCGTGGAATTTCCGGGATAAAACCTATCCTATATTACTCGTGGATAATGTAGCTTTCGAATGGTGAAAGAATTTTTAAAATCGGTCCAGTAGTTTATGAGCCTATTCATTACAATCAAACAAACAAACAAAGTTTTCCTCTTTATAATATTAGTGTAGATTAATACTGTAATATTTCAGGTTCCAAATGGAAGATTCAGCGTTTAACAAGACTAATCGTTACGCGTGTGACTGCACGGACCACTGCTTGCCCGACGGCTTCGTCGATATCGGGAGTTGTTATTATGGTAAATATATTTAAATATTACTTCTATACTAATATTATAAAGAGGAAAAGTTTGTAAGTATGTATGTATGTATGTATGTATGTATGGTTTTCACGCAAAAACTACTGGACCGATTTCAAAAATTCTTTCACCATTAGAAAGCTGCATCTTTACTGAGCAACATAGGCTATATTGCATTTTCAAAAAAATTAGAGAGACCAAAAATGCAATAATGTAACCCAAGGTGTAAAAAAATCCTCAATAAAATTTCTGTCATCGCGTGCGCTGCAGAATCTATTGAAGATAGAACAAAAAAATGTTCTACGGTATTATAGAATGGATCAATATCTACAAGAAAGTCCGCGATACCATATGTCCATCTTCAGTAGTTATGTTACTACAACAACTTTTTTACGTTTTCAAAGTAAATAGAAGTGCCGACAGTAATCAAACCATGTTATCCATACACATATATTAATCCTTATCCCATTAAATGATGTTTTACTATAGACTGTTTCAATACCAGCAAAATACTTTTTAAATGAAAAGAATTGGATATTCCATTCAAAAGATATAACGAATTTTTAAAAGTGTCAATCTACAGAAAATAGTAGGTATACTGTTCGAGCAGGCCGTAGTGCGGGGGTCACGGAGGAATTCTACCAATATGCGTCTTGACGGAACACAGTGGGGTTTTGGTCGGTAGGAATCCGTCATAACCCACGGCCCCTCCCCCGGAGGCCGTGGGTATCTATGAAAGATTTCCCCACTAAAACAAAAAAAAAGGCCGTAGTGCGGGACGGGGTAAAGGTGATTTTCATGTGATTAAAAATTAAACCTATAGTCCGACCTATAGTAGACTTTTCACTGTAACGATATCGCTATCTATGCGAGTGAAGCCGCAGGGCATTGCTAGTCTATAATACTTTACTGTGCCTGCTTTAATTGTTGTGTTATTGTTTATTAAAATAACAATTTACTATTAAATTATATTACTATTTAGTTTGGATCCGATAATTTTTACAGCCAGAATCGGATTTGGTTTTCTAGGCTTGCAATATTCTTCCTGAATATTTTCATTGTAATATAGAAATAGAAATAGAAATAGAAAGCGTTTTATTTGCCACCATGTAACTCTTAGTAATATAATACACAAAACAGAAAAAAAAGTTATAGTAATGGAGGCAAAAAGGACTCCCCGTCAGCAAATATAAATATAAATAGCAAATATAAATATAATCTAATACTTATCCTTCCAGGATTCCCAATCGCTTTATCAAAACCACATTTCCTGGACACGGACCCGCAGCAGCAAGCGTTCTTCGAAGGCATGCATCCCGACCCCGTCAGGCACGCCTCACATGTGGATATTGAAACTGTAAGTAACTCAAACTTACTTGAACTCAAAATTAAACTGAGTTTAGTGTAATTGATTCTTTTTATTTTATATGAAATATCCTAAAAATACAACTGTTCATCGTCTTAGATAATATTTAGACTTTAACAATTATTGGCACTATAAATGCTTTCCGGCTAACATCAGAAAATATTATTTACAACTTTCCAAGTTTGAAAAATATTGACTAGAAATAATGATTGAAATTATAAATTAAAAATAAAAGCGGACCTTTAATAGAACCCTGTGGAACACCCATTTATAAACTTATGCCCGATAAATTTTGATGTGCCATTGAATTATTATAGATTGTGTTACTTAAGAAATACACTATCAGATCAAGAGAATTATTTCTGATTAAGTATACCAGTTATTTTAAAATAATGTTTTGTGTTCGACGCTGTCGAATGCTTTAGAAAAGTTACAGAAAATATATATTGTTGAATTTTCAAACCTTCCTCTTATATATTTAAAAAGGCTAAGGCTTCGTTAGTATAATAATGGCATTAAATTGTAAGTACTCCTAACAATTTTACAAAATAATTTAAACACAGTTAAAATGTAATCCAGGGATCTGTCACTTTAATAGTTGTCTATGTGAATTACGACAAAACCAGATTAAAGAAAATCCGCGCTTAAAGATAAACCCTGTCTAAAGTTTTTAGTGGTAAGACAGTATATGTTACGATTCGCAATTATTCCACACTTATCGAAGGTTTACAGTCGTCTATATAAAACTTCGTGTTATAAATCGAGCCAAAAAAAAATTGGTTGTCTGTAAAGTCGGTTTACTGACGATAGTTGAACGTGACAACGTCCGATTGTGCTTCTTTGTCGCTCGTTCCGCGCTCTCGCTTGCACTTCAAGCCTTACATGGAACGCCTCAGAGCGAGGTAACGGCGCATGAGTCATGTTTTTTCATGCGTGCAGCAAGCTCTATCGAATTATAAGACGTTGTAACGTCAAAATATAATTTCCATATATTCCAGCGGCTCGGCGTCCCAATGGCGCTAGAGACCAACATCCAGGTGAACATAGCGGTGCGCTCTGCGGCCGGCAACCCGGTCGCGGCGCCGCTCGCCAAACGCGTGCTGCCGCTTATTTGGTTGTCGCTTGTGAGTATACATACATACATACATGCACACTGTATGCATTGTACTGTATAGGTACACTGACACTATATATTGCACTTTAAACAATGCACTATACATTCTGCACTGTATACACAGACACTGTAGACACGGCCTCTATACACATTACACACTCATCATCATCAGCCCATATACGTTCCCACTGCTGGGACACGGGCCTCCTATAAGTGTACGGCCATAATCCACCACGCTGGCCAAGTGCGGGTTGGCGGATGACACATGTCGTCGAACTTTTTAATTCTTCGACATGTCGGTTTCCTCATGATGTTTTCCTTCACCGTTCGAGCAGTGGTGATGTAACAACATGCGCAGATAAATTGAAAAATCAATTTATTTCCTGCGCTCTCGTCTGGTCTCGAACCCCGGACTTATCGATTCGAAGTCTGAGGTCTCATCACTGAGCCACCACATGTGTGCTATACACACTACACATGTACAAACAAACATAATATAATATTTTACATAAAGATACACTTCACTGCAACACACAGTATACAAGATACTCAGCTCTACATACCACACTCTGTATACATTTGACTGCAATACACATTATACACTCTACTACACTGTATACAGACACTGCACTGAAACATTTACCATACACACTGCACTCTATAAATCACACATTGTCATTCATTCAAATATCTCAATTGTTATAAATAATAAATACCCAATATAGTAATGAGGTTATTCGATTTTGTTTCTTAATATTTTTAAGCTATTGCATAGCTTCTATCGCGGGCCGTGAGCGCGGGGACCGAATCGAGAAATTCCGTAACGAAAAAACCTCACGCTCCCCACTCCGACGGACACGGAGGTGTGGCTTGAAGGCATAGCATGCAATAGCTTTACCGCGGCAGTCCCCGAGTGCCACACGCCTTTTTTTATAATTTTTCACATTGTATTAGACATTTTGTACAACTAGTTACATCCATCATCCATAATTATTGTAGTTACTACACACAGCGTTTTCACCAATTTTTCCTATCTTTACAGTACTGCAAAGGGCCACCCCCAGAAGTGGCATCAATCCTCCGACTCCGTTTCGTCATCGCCCCACCTCTCCTCCTCACCCTGGAGATCCTCTCCATCATCAGCGGCATTGCCCTCATCACCCACGGCGTACTCCGCATGTGGAGGCCCAAGTACAAGCTCGTTCAACAAGAAGATAAACCCATGAAGGTCGTGGAAAGGAGGAAGACCAGTCTGGTTCTAAACATGGCGGATAACTTTAGTGATGATGAACTGGCGAAGGAAGCAGTTTCCTTGCTAGCGATAAGGGAAGAAGATATGGATCTACCGGACTTATTGATGAACGAATCGTGATTTGAACTTTAAACAGTTTAGAAATAATAAGAAATGTTAGTGGTGAAAATCGAAAAATGTGGCCAATAGTGGAAGTTTTTCGGAAAGCGTAATAAAATTGTGACTTGTGTTTTTGAGTTGGTGGGAGGAATCTCATAAAGTTGGACTGGACGCTGTGAAAATGTTAGAAATATGAATCTCGTGATAAGTGGAAGTTGGTAGGAGTTAGGTGGAGGGTAAGTTATTGAAGACGTTAAGTAAAGGTTAAGTGAAACTTGAAATGGTAATGTATATCTTGGAATTCTGAGATGTATAGTTTGGAATATATTTAATCAAATATGTATATTGTGAATCCTATGTATCTTAGAAAAACTAGTTACCTACCTAATAACTGGTAATTACCAACAGTATGAAATTCTGAATTTTTCATACTTTTTTTTATAAATCGATAATCCTCAGTGACAATATATTTAAGTAAATAAATACATTCCTTTTGCCTGTATAGTACTATTTTTTGGACAAAAATGTAGTCTAATTTTCTAGACTGATATTTTTCAGTCTTGGGTATGTAATTACTTAGAAAGTAGGTACTTTAGAAAAAGATTATTTAAATAATTTTCAAGAGGCATTTATTTTACGTAGTGACATGTTTTCTATTGAACTGCGTAAAATTTAGACAAAAATCATCAAAACATAGAAATGCTAGTTTATTTTGAATTTAGTGAAGTATAGAGATGTTTGAAATATATTCCATACAAAAAATATTGCATTTTACCTCGCTTTTCAACAAAGTGTTTGAAAATAACGTAAACTGTTCTATAATATTTATCTGTTATTTAATATTTTTAATAAATTAAAATTTAAAAAGACGTGTGGCACTCGGGGACTGCCGCGGTAAAGCTATTGCATAGCATGCCTTCAAGCCACACCTCCGAGCCCGTCGGAGTGGGGAGCGTGAGGTTTTTACGTTACGGAATTTCTGGATTCGGTCCCCGCGCTCAAGGCCCGCGATAGAAGCTATGCAATAGCTTAATAAATCCTGTATAGAATTGAAAGCCATATCCTATCACTTTTACTATAAATGATTTCACTCCAAAATTGTAACCTAAAAAGGATTACTGAAAAAAATTATCGTATTATTATAATATATTATTGTATAAAACGCATCTTCTAAAGTTGTTGAAATTATTATAATATGATAATATTGCTTGCCTTAAGATTTTTTCTTGCCCATAGATTTATTGATGAATTATTATTTTTAAATGTTTACATTGGGCCCTAATACGGGTCTAGTTATAATTATAATGCTATTTGCAATAGAATAATAATATTTTTCGTATTATGTTATGTACTTATATTATTATTACCTAGTTTATGGTAACACAGAATATTTATCATAATGGGTTTAAAATACCTAATTTCTATATTATTTAAATAACTATTTTTGTGAAAAATCTATGCGATAATTTTGCTTTAAAATATCATCTATTAAAATTTTACAATATTACAATAATAAAATTTTAAAGTGAAACTTTTATTACATCGTCTCAAACTTTTTGGTCTGTGTAGCGCATGTCGCGTGTATCGCGGCTGCCGAGTAGGTATACCTACTCGGCAGCCGACCGTCACGCGACATGCGCTACACAAAGCAGTGTTCGGAACCGTTCGAACAGTTTCACTTTTACCGTGGTTTCATAAAACCACACAACATTTTTTTCTTTTACAATATTATTTATATAAAGATTTAATGAAATATTATTATGAACAAATATTGCGGTAAAGTAGGCTTTAATTTAGTTAAAATACAATTTTAAACTGAATTTTCACTTAAAAATTTTTTTATGCAATATAAACAATTAATTGAAAGTGAATTATTTATATTGTATTGAAATAGAAAGAATATTCCAGAAATACTTAATTTTAAGTACCCATTTTAACTCAATATCTAAAAATGGGACTTAAAGTTGAGTTTGAGTGTCAATAAACTAATTGACATTATTGTTAGGTCTACTACATGAACAAGAAACTGAAATAATTTGGAAAATCCAAAAGTGCACGCCTCATAATTTTTTTTTAATAAATATTTATTAATTATTATTTTTGTTTATTTAATAACAATTAAACCACATCGAATCAGACCCTGAAAAATGAAAGGGTTCTATTCCTGAGCATACTCAAGCGTAAGAGAAAAAAAAAGACTCGATTAGTAAAGTATTTCGGTCGCTATCGTGTTAACAAGAAAAAGGATCCGCACATACAGACACACGGACGTCCAAGACAGAACTTTTTTAAACTGTTTTTTAACTAGTTTAAATAACAAAAATGACATCAAAAATATCATGAACGTTAAAAATAGTGTTTTTTCTTAATATGTGTGTGTATGCATTATCTTACAAGTGCAATGTATGATACATAAAGACATTTTAAGTTTGAAAAATCAGATGTTTTGCGCGAAGTGACAGTAGTACCCACCTCAACGCTTCGCATATGAGGCGTGCAATATTATATAATTTGTATAAATTATGAAATGATTCTACCTTTGTAAAATTGCTCAAGTAGTATTAAGTTTTCCCTGTTATTTATATTTACTTATATAATTTATAGATAGGGCTTCTAATTAGAAGTATAGATTGGAAACTGAAGTGTTATATTTTTAGACAAAAAAAAATATTGTGAAAAATGTAACTTTACAAATCGTTTGAGAATTTATTGTATTTTTTTGTAAACTAATATTTTCTGCTTACATAGACTATTGGTATATACTATAATAGGTATATTGTGTGTTTCTAGCACACTTCAATAACAATTAAATTATTGTTTTCGTAATAATATCATGTCAATATGTATTTCCTGTTATTTAGATTTCACTCTGTATAAAAGTGTATGTATGTATGTTAGTGTTACATTGTTACCATTATTGAAGTTGTCGAATATAATGTGATATTATATTAGTATAGTTATAAGTTGTAAATATAGACTGAAGGATAAATAAAACATTATTATAAAAATATGCCTTTTATTTCACTTGAGTAACATTTAAGACTAGACATTATATTTACAAATGGTAATCAAACGTTAACTTACATCTAAGTTAAATACGTAAAAAGTAAACTTAAAATTTTGTTAATTTCACATTTCAATCTAGTTACGTAAATTATGAATTTGAGAAACTAATTGAAAATAAAATATCATATGTGGCTTTTCATATCCTGTAATGATTATAACGGCTACCAATTACCATATTTCTTAAAAATATGATGTAGTTATTGCAACATAAAACATATTTTACCCTTCATCAGCTTAGAGAAATTTAATTAGCAATTTCTGTAATCAAGCTTATTTAATCAGGTAGAGTTTAATTTGTCTAGAAGCATTAAAAAATCTTCAATATTATATTGTTCCACCAGTTCTGATAGAAAAAAAAATGTATGCGTGTACTAGAGTACACACGTAAGAAGTGAAACTTCTTTATGACCTTAAAAATGTCACGAGTATGGCGTAACGCAAAAATGTCACGCGTACGGCGTAACGCAAAAATGTCACGCGTACGGCGTAACGCAAAAATGTCACGCGTACGGCGTAACGCAAAAATGTTACACTAAATTTTTGTCCAACCCCGATAAAGAAGTTTCACTTCAATAAATTAAAAATAAATACACCTTATTATTATGATTTCTATCGTAACCCACTTTAAATCCTACAGTAAATAAAAACCTAAAATAAATACCAAATTTAATATAGACCGGGAGATACTGACACAAAATTTCGAGTCATTTGTAACAGGATGGCGGTTCTACAGGGGTCTTAGTACGCAATGATAAAAAGAAAAATGATGGTGTGATCGCTGGTATCGGTGGTTTAGTCGCGTGGGCGTTAGCCGAACTCGTCGAAAAAATAGCGAAAGTCAAACGATTTGTAACACAAAAATTTTAGTATTTACCGATAGCCCATAAAAAAGAAGTAGGCGGTAGTGTCATGCCATACTTTTCCGGTGTGACTTACAGCCCGCCATACCGACGCGAATATGTTGATTTAATTAAAATAATTATTCAACCATTTGTACCAGGCTAACTTTTGCACAGGTAACCATCGTCGTGCAGCCATTTACGAAAATCGCCATGCCATACTTTTCGGACGATTCCAAATGGTCGCCATACCGCCGAAAATCTGCAAAAAAAATTTATTTCGCCAAACTTTTTGTATCAGTATTGCATTTGGATTTTTGGAGAGTATTTGATAAAATGTGACCATTATTATATTTGCCATACTTCTAGTAGGGGGAAAAAGTGCTGTCATACTTGAAAATTTAATTTAGTATTAATTTATATAAGTGAAGATTTCCAACACCTAGATCTTTGAAATTTTGTATTTATATTCTTTGATCCTCAAACTTCCAGGAAAAATAAGTGCCATACTGTTACAAATCGTTTGACTTTCGCTATTTTCCGACGAGTTCGACTAACGCCCACGCGACTAAGCCGCCGGTACCAGCGTTCACACCATCATTTTTCTTTTTGTCATTGCGTACTAAGAACCCTGTAGAACCGCCATCCTGTTACAAATGACTCGAAATTTTGTGTCAGTATCTCCCGGTCTAATAATACTAAAGGTATTTTAAACTTACGTGACTATGAATTATCAAAATCACTGGCACGGTGGTGAATATACACTAATAATAATTTTATTGAACTAAGTACATAACTTAAATATTATTTAAATTAAATATTTAAATAATATTAATTATTAAGGTATCTCATTCGGTAATGGGCCCTGTATGGGGCCTTTATTAATGTAAATAAATTCTCTATAAAATATTACAAAAATTGCTAACAAAAAATAAATTCTATTACAACATCAATATACATCACATTACACAGGAGCAAAATGAATTATTTCCATTTTTCACAATGATATTTTAAGTAAAAGGGTGTAGAAAGTTACCAACACAATATTCACAGAGACGAAATGAAAATGACTCTGAATGATACTGAAATAAAATGTGCCTAATATATCTACTACACCTTTTTATATAAAATATCATTGATTGTACAACAGTATTACTTCTATCATGCGCATTAATGCAATCTCTCTGTATTGTCTTTTCACAAAATATATCAAATCTATCACTGTTTTCTTTCATAATTTTTTTCACACAAACAGAATACCTGCTTAATCGACGTTATTTTTTTTGTCCATTGTCTAATTTTTTCGCATTAGATGTTTAGGCAAAATTATATTTATTTTGTTACGTATGCCATTAACGGTCTTTTCTAAATTTCATCGTACCATGGCTGTACTCCGACAGGCAAAAAACAAATTAGTGATATTTTATTGAAGTGAAAACTTCTTTAGCGGCGTTGAGCACTTTTTCTGTAATGGGTATAAAATCTTAAAATCGCGTCAGGACGCGTGACCTGATCGAAAAAGCGTAAGACGTAATATCAAACATGCTCAACGTTAATAATCAAGTTTTCACTTCTGCCGGCACTCCCGGAGTGCAACCCGTCTTTTTTTTTTACTTTCTTCTTCTTTCTATACACAATCTGGCACGCTCTTTTCTTCCACTATTCTTTATTGTTCTTCCCTAACTAGCATACACATGCGCATAAATCCACGGCACATAGTGTTCCACGTTAGTGTACACATCGGGCACTCCGCGTCGGGCGCAGCCCGAGCCGAAGGACGTGAGGCCCCGGAGCTCCCAGCGCCCGCGGGTGCTCCGGCACTGGAGTGGGCCTCCGCTGTCGCCCTACCGATAAATATAATAAAAATATAAATATAAATTTATAAATCTATCGTAATATTATAAAGCAGAAGAGTTTGTTTGTTTGAACGCGCTAATCTCAGGAACTACTGGTCCGATTTGAAAAATTCTTTGAAGCGGAGCTTTGCTTTGCTTTGGAGCGGAGCAATGCGGGTGAAACCGCAGGGAACAGCTATAATAAACACAACGAAATGGAATAAATTATACATTTGATGGAAGTGTGTGTTATGTAATGCGAGTATTTACGCATTTAGAAAAACTTTTTTACAGATAATCTTCTTATATATAAAAATGAATCGCAAAATGTGTTGGTAAGCGCATAACTCGAGAACAGCTGAACCGATTTCGATAATTCTTTTTTTATTATATTCCTTGAAGTACGAGGATGGTTCTTATGTAGAGAAAACGTAAACATGTACCACGGGCGAAGCCGGGGCGGACCGCTAGTAGGTAATATAACTACATTTGTTCGTTCGAAAGGTGAATTGAATATAGTAAATAAATCGAGCATTCTAAATATTGGTGTTTTTCTTAAATTCCTAGGTATTTTTTATAAATTGCTTGTTCTACTCTAGCAAACGTATGCCAAAATCATGCCAAAATCTTGTACCTATAAAAAAATCCGATATGAATATTTTTTATTTTATAGTATGTATATAAATATAGTACCTAGTGATATGAACTATATTTATATAAAACAAAGTAGTTTTTTCTGTCCCTATGTATGCATAATGTATCTTTAAAACTACGCAAAAGATTTCGACGCGGTTTTTTAATAGATAACGTGATTCAAGAGGAAGTTTTTCTAGATAATTGTTTGTATAGTGCAATAAATTATTATTTTTGTCGTCATCATATTTTTTTGTTTCATGTATTTAAACTAATTCGAACTGTGAAGGTATAGTCGAGCTCCACAGTTTAAATTATGATTCCAACTAACACACAACTGAATTCAACCATCGCTAGAAAGATCAAGTGAATTAAAATCCACCGCGCGAAATAGAAAAATCAATTTATCAATCGCGATCAAATGATTGAAACACAAGCTATTGACAAGCGCGTGATTCAGATAAGATACATTCCGACTGTAGAAAGTCTTTTTGATATTTGGGAATCAATTAGGGGTCATGTAATTGCTAGATACATAGGTACTGCATTTCATTTGTATTTTATAGAAGTTGGGGAAGTTTTGTTGTATTTTTATTTGCTTTTTTTTAGTTGGATAAAAAGATTTTTAATTTTAATTCTGGAAGATGTTACAATTGTTAACATATTTGGTAGTACTAGCATCATTAAATGTGATTGTTTGTCAATTTTGATATACTTTTTTGTATTCTGTAACTTTATTGTATGATGCATTGAGTAATATTTGCTTTAAAACAAATTTAATTGGTACTGCTACATGTAAAAAATAATTTAACAAGACAGCGTATCGTTCTGATTCCTGTATTAAAAATTGTGTAGAACCTACCAAAAATATACTTTTTTAACTTTATTTCCCATTGAATTATCAAATTTTAATTTAATTTCAATTAATATAAAATACCAATTATAATACACTAGGTTTCCGCCCGCGGCTTCGCCCGCGCTGTCAAAGAAAAACCTGCATAGTTCCCGTTCCCGTGGGATTTCAGGGATTGCGTCATTTTCCCGGGATAAAAAGTATATAGCCTATGTCCTTTCTCGGGTATCAAAATATCTCCATACCAAATTTCATGAAAATTGGTTCAGTAGTTTAGGGGTGATTGAGTAACAGACAGGCAGACAGAGTTTCTTTCGCATTTATAATATTAAGTATGGATTAATTAAAGTAAAATGAACTCACCACACACGCTCCAGTAGTACCATCAGTACTGCCAGCGCAAAGATGTCCCTCATTGAGCGGCAGAGTCAATGAATATTTATCCCTACATAATGTTAAGGGCAATATTGGTACTTCTGCCTCTAAGAGAACATCAGTTAGAGTCCCGTTTGTCTGTTCCCTTCCCCATCCTGTAGTATAACATTCTTCTTTTTCATCTATACCGTTGTTATCATCTATAAACGGATCTATTTCTTCACCAAACATTAGTTTCTTATCACTTCGATCTATACTTCTTTCACTTGTTACTATTTCATCATTTTCTTCGTTTTTACCATTTCTGTAATTGGGTTCTCTGTCGTCTATTTTAGCTTTAATTAGCTTTATCACACTATCCAAAGTGGCACTGTCGTAAATGATATCTCTATTGTCATCGCTTCGCTGTTCATCTGTCTTCCTTTCTGTTTGTTCGTTTGCGACTCTGACGTTGTATTTCATGTTTTTGTGTTTTTTGGAAAATGCTGAGAACACGTTTTTGGTTAAATTGTTAAGTTTTTCTAGGTATTTGTTTGCGGTATCAGGGTTTGGTCTTGGTTTAGGTTTTCGTTTTTCTGGTTTAGTGTAGCTTCGTTCTGTGTTGTGGTTGGTAACTGTGGGTTCGAAGGGAGGGAGGCAGATGGTGCGGATTCGGCTCCCGGGACTGACATCTGCTGGTCTTGTTAGCTTCATTAACGCTGAAAATATAATAATTTTAAAATTATTTATAAGTGAGGGTAATATCTCGTTCAAAATTTCATCTGAAGTTTAAGTAAATTCAATTGAAAAGTATTCTTTATTAATAATTCTGTTAAAGATTTTTAATTACGAACTCTGTAAGACCAGTAGGAGTTAATTTCTTATGAATCAATTACGACTTTATAAACACCCAATTTTTCACAAAAAAAAAACAATAAGACGGTTTTCCTACTTAACTACTAAAAGGGAGTAGTAAAGTATGAACAAATTCAACAAATCCTCACCAATATCATGCTGATAGTTATGAAAGCGGTGGTGCAGCACGATCCTCTCCACAGGGAGGTAGGCTCCTCTCTGTTCAGCGCGATCCCATTCTCCCAGCACTGCTGTCCAGAGTGCTGGCACTGGGAGGTTGAAGAGCTCGCTGAAATGGGAGTTTTTAATTTTTAGATTTTAAAACTTAAAATTAGAAGTTTATATCATATCATGGATAGTGACGTGACGTTTCTTAAATTGTATAATAATTCGTATTTTTTAGATTAATTATTTATTGCATATTTAAATTTCTATTTTTATTAATTTTTCTGTGACTTTATGTATGTTTCATTGATTATTATATTTTGTGACATTTGAATTTTATATTTTATGATTGTAAGATTAATTTTATGTGTATAATTGATTTTTGTGTATGTATTGTGTTTTAAAATGGGTCTTGGTTACTCTTAAATAAAGAATTTTTTATATTAGATAAGTATTATTATTATAACCCTGAAAATGATGATGAATAGTTTAATGCGTATGCGAAGGGGTTTTCAACTGTAATACCCGCGGCCCCATCATTAAAGCTGCTCGATGGAACACAGTGGGGTTTTAGTCGGTAAGAATCCGACATAACCCACGGCTCCTTCTCCGGGGACCGTGGGTATCTTTGGAAGATTTCCCCACTATAAAAAAGGGGTTTTAACTGTAGATTGCAGAGATGGATTACATATTTATAAAATACGTTTAAACATACATTAAAATAACATGGAATAGAAACAAAAATGTACTCTAATAATTTTACGATCTTTTATATTTTGCATTATCGCTATCTTCAACAACATTTTTGGTTTTGATTCAAATAACTTTATTATTTAATTACACGAGTATTCTAAAAATGCTCTAATAAGAGACGTATTTATAGAGTACTAGCTGCTCCGCGCGGTTTCACCCCCGTGGCTCCACCCCTGTTGGTCGTAGCGTGATGATATATAGCCTATAACCTTCCTCGATAAATGGGCTATCTAACATCGAAAGAATTTTTCAAATCTGACCAGTAGTTCCCGAGATTAGCGCGTTCAAACAAACAAACAAACAAACTCTTCAGCTTTATAATATTAGTATAGATTATTAGCAAAATTGGATATAAATAGAAATAAGGATTACTTGTGAATGCAGTGTGCGGTAGTTAGCAGCCACAGTGGATGTATGAGCACTCCGCCGCACCAGTGGCCGATCAGACCGTAGTTTGGGTGAAGCAGTTGGAGAGATACCTGGAATATCATATTTTAACTAAATTTCCATATTTTAATTATTTCTTGAGACGATTTTCATACTTGAATAGATAGGCAAATACTTAAGCATAAAGTTTTTCATCTATAGAAGCTTTATATAGAACGACCATTTCGCAATAATTGCTAAACTATGATATAACAATTACATAACACCAGCTCTATCTAAATAGAACACTTTTGACATAGCAATTAACTTCCCAGAAAATACTTATTAGACATTTATACAAAATACGTGTACAGAATACTGACCTGCCACGGCCATGCTCCTCTTTTGGATTCTCTTCCCTTGATGATCCTCAGCTGTCCCGCTGATCTCTCGCGAGGCTGCCTCGTGTGCCTTCGGAGGGGAACGCCACATTCTGGAAGTGTAAGCTGAATTTTAAAAATTAACAAAACATAAGTAATCCCTTTTTTTTCTAAGTTTATATTAGTGCCATCCTTTATTTCTAGATATAAAACCTTAATGAAAACAAACCCTTATTTTCGTAGTAATGTATTTCTGCTATTAAATATTGTTTTGATTTTTAATCTATGTTATTGTAAAGAATACAATTACAACTGGCACGTAGGTAAAGGACATTTGTATGTGTGTATTATAAACCACTTAAAAAAGTTGTTTTTCTGGTTCTCGATTACAGTAGGTATTTCAGATAACTTTTATAGTTTTCTGAAATATCAGCCCTATACGTATCTATATGTGTATATAAAACTCAAAGGTGACTGATATAGTGATCTATCAACGCACAGCCCAAACCATTGGACGTATCGGGCTGAAATTTGGCATGCAGGTAGATGTTAAGACGTAGGCAATAGGCATCCGCTAAGAAAAGAAAAACGGGGATGCACGTACAAAGTCGTGGGCGGAAGCTAGTGTATTATAAAGTTTAATAGTTAGTTATTACACAACGTCGTTAACAAGTCTAGATTAGCACTATCAGTTAAGCACTAAGTCATCCGCAAACGTCACTCACTTTCCCTATGTTTGCATATGCAAGCATACGGAAATATAGTGTGTTCACGCGACGTCACGCTCCGTGATGATAGCTATCTGAGTATTTCCTGTATTATAATCATTTCCACGTGCTTTTCCGACAGTTTTCTTTATGTTTTTTGTAGCAGGTGACGCGCGACGGATGTTACGAATAAATTATATATGTTCTAATAGGAACTACGTTAGTATATTATGAATGCTGTGACGGAACTGTTGTTATCATATTTATATATTAAAAAGTAAAATGTTTGTATTTAAAATAAATGAGAATAAATGCAATTATTAGATAATTCATTAGTTTTATTTATAAATTGACAGATATTTAATTCATATCACTATAAATACAATTTACAATACATATACCATTATCATTAAGTAATTTGTTTCCAAGTCATTTACTAAAGAGCTTGAATACGAACAAAAACGTAGGTATAACCCAATGGTATAACCTAAAATTAATTTTACCAGAATATAAAACTTTTCATTACAACAATAAATCACGAAAACAATATTTCCTTCGTCTCATAAACTTCACCACACTATTAACCCCATAAAAGCTGCAATAGTCGACATTCCTTTCCCTGATTTATATAACCGATTGCGCAATTTGTAAGGAACATTTATCATCTAATTGATATTCCGAACGCCCTTAGTAAATAAGTGTATAACTGTTACTGGTTTCACTTTTGCGCAAATATTTGCATCTACTCGGAGACTGTTCAATTTTTGCACGCCTCATAAGCGAAGCGTTGAGGTGGGTACTACTGTCACTTCGCGCAAAACATCTGATTTTTCAAACTTAAAATGTCTTTATGTATCATACATTGCACTTGTAAGATAATACATACACACACATATTAAGAAAAAACACTATTTTTAACGTTCATGATATTTTTGATGTCATTTTTGTTATTTAAACTAGTTAAAAAACAGTTTAAAAAAGTTCTGTCTTGGACGTCCGTGTGTCTGTATGTGCGGATCCTTTTTCTTGTTAACACGATAGCGACCGAAATACTTTACTAATCGAGTCTTTTTTTTTCTCTTACGCTTGAGTATGCTCAGGAATAGAACCCTTTCATTTTTCAGGGTCTGATTCGATGTGGTTTAATTGTTATTAAATAAACAAAAATAATAATTAATAAATATTTATTAAAAAAAAATTATGAGGCGTGCACTTTTGGATTTTCCAAATTATTATGTAATAGACTGGAGTAGTGCAATCTTATGCTAAATATGAAGAGCTTTCAATAAACGAGAGAGGTTTATTTACATATTTTTTGGTTGATATAAAAAATATACTTCATACTTACATAGCAATATATTAGTAACATTTCTATTAGTGTCATGAATTGATTGAAACTTTTTTTACTACTAGGTTCATACTACATATACATAATACAAGTAAAGATTTAGATCATTACATCAACTAAGATTATAATTTATAGCACTGATAAATAATAATTAATTGATTAAAAGAAATGATTACTACGGAATCCCTCGTAAGATAAAAAGGTCGATCATTAAAAAAATATATCTACATAACATCTTTTCAAAATCGATCCCATTTCTATAGGTGAAAACCATAGACATACCAATTACCTAGCTAAGCTAAAAGCTAGGCTAGCTTTTGTTAAAGGTTAAACACAAAGAGGACACATGTATTAAGTAATAGTGTATTTGAATAATGTATGTATGTTAATGTGTGCGTTGTATAACAACTGATGACATGTAATGAAAGTCAATGGTACAGGAAATAAGTACGCAATAATTGGTATCCGCTTTTCCGGACTTCATCCGGTTTAACCGGGGAAAAAATAAGTAAAATATAGTCTATATTATTAAGTAATAATGTAGCTTTCTAATGGAGAAGGAATTTTAAAATCAATCGATTGAATTTTGAATTAAATTGTGTCTACAAATTAAATTTTTGACAATATTTGCATGCTCTATAGTTCTATACTAAGCAAAACGTTCCATGTTTTTAGCAAATAAATGTTATTTTATTTTATTTATTTTAAAAATCAATCTATCACTTACAATATTGGTTTATATTTAGATTATTGAAGGTTCATATTTAACAGTAGTGTACGTATACTCATATCATATTCCTCCAGAAACTGCAAAATGCATTACATAGCTATTTATACTCAATACCGGTTTTCGAAATTGATTTCCACGGTACGATACGACGTACGATTTTTGATGATAAAATCTTGCTAAAATAATATTCATCAAAATCAGCCAAAGTCTCAATGAAATAGAAAACAATCTTGATATTTTTTGTCATTTATGTGAATTACGATAGGCTCTCGTAACTTTCTTCGTCGCAAAAAATATTACGTGATGCTATTGCTTACCGGATGACGGATCCGTCATTGACCACTCAATTTGAATTTTGGTTATTTAATATAGTTACTGCTTTGTGGTTAGAAATTAGTTGTAAAATTAGGTGCTTAAAAAGTAAGTAATCATTGTGACAGACTTTCTGGCATAATAATAATTATTGTTACTACTTAAGGATACTGCATTAAACTAAGAAAAAAGTACTATGTATTATGTAGAACCTAATACAAAAAAATTGAATGATTGTATGGTACATGGGTACATATTGTGTCCTGCTGTAACTATAGAAAATAAACTATTGAACAAATTTATATGAATACAAATTCAACAGACAGACAAAAAATTTATCTACACGAGATTTAGAAGCTCAGCTAAAATCTTAATTGTCATCGAAATAAGGTTATACATAATACTATTTTTTATCAGACACCAGTAAATAGCCTAGACAATCAATAACTAACGTCTTTAGAGAAATTTTGTAGGTAAAAAATACAATGCATCTAGGTAGGTATGTAATGTTTTTGGCAATAGATTTCTTTTCTTTCTTTGTTTCTTTCGGCGTTCTCTAATTAGGTATAGGTACAAAGAAAAATGCAATCTGGCTTTGATGTTTACCCAGTCATGTTAAAGCTTACTTTTAATAAACTCTTTTTATTTCGATTGCACAAGACTCAACTTTAAATATTCGTTCCCCATAAAATCTAAACCTAACCACAAAGATTACATCATTTCGACGTGATTTCGACCACACTGAACATTATGCCGACCATTACTTCGGGTTATATAATTTTATTGACCATTATTAAGGCCGAATCGATTTGCGAAATTCTATTGTTATGGTTTATTTGAGAAATTAAAACATTCAGTCTAATTCGGTTTTAAATCATAATAATACTAATAACGCGAAAGTTGGTAGGTATGGATGGGTGGATGTTACTCTTCTACTTAAAAATTACTGGACGGATTTCGATGAAACTTTACAGGAACATATTTTTACACAGTAGCTAAAAAATACTTTGATTTGGATTTTGGGGGTTCGTCCACGGGTAAAACGTGCGGTACAGCTAGTTCTTTATAAATAAACAAACAATTGAAAATAATATTGGCTTATTTTATCAAATACCCGGTTTATGCAATTAAATATAATATTAATTAAATGTTATAATGAGTCACACTTTCGTTCCTAGGTGCATTGTGCGAGTTATATATTTTTCGGGCCGGTTACAAAAAGTTTTATACCAAGCTTTTCTATTTCAGATTTTTATTCAAGCACTAATTAATAACCTAGATCAGCTGTTTAGATAGTGTTGTACAATGCAAAATTTAATTTCACATTGATTGCTATCAATTCGACATATCATGACATCCAAATTGAGATGCTTGATAAGTAATATCTTGATTGATTGTTGTTTGATTGAGTTTTATCCTGTTCCTATACCTATCTAATACTAGCGGTCCGCCCCGGCTTCGCCCGTGGTACCTACATGTTTAAACTATCCTATCTCTCAAGTTGGATCGAACTGCACATGGTGTGCGAATTTTATTATAATCGGTTAAGTGGTTTAGGAGTCCATTGAGGACAAACATTGTGACACGAGATTTATATATGTATTATGTATATTAAGAAGATTAGATCCTATACGTATGTACGTACACATACATACGTATGTGATCCTATACATGTGGCTATATAGAGGTGGATTAAATTGTATATGTTGCCGTCTTAAACTTGAATCTGCTATTTGATTGAATGACTATAGTGCGCTGCGAATGACTGCGACATACACTTAAATATTGTTTAGGTATAGGTATGTAAGAAAAATACGTTTTTATTTTGTCATCCTCTTTTTTCCCACTGAAAGAACTCATACCTTCTTCAGGGGTTCAGACCAACATGCAAAATTTATAGGTACTATTTTTTCAATATTTCGTTTCAATTGAGGGAGTTATCCACTGCGAAAAAATAAGATTCCTAATTAATTAGGATAAATGCGGAAAATACGTTTCTTTCTGTACCTACCTGGCTAAGATATATATCGGAGCTCATTTCAGTAAAATATTTTCTTATATAATATATAAGAAATGCAATAATCTTTATCGATTCCACACATGTGGTAAACCGTAAAACAGTTTATATAGAGACTACATATAATATGAGAATTAACTTCTCCGTCTCCCGTCTTAAATCATAACGCACACTCATAAGCCATAGAAACTTTAATAATAAACCACATGAAGCTTGTGTAACGCACACAAAAACTAATACCTAGCACATAGCATATAATTATTTCCTTATGCATTGAACGTTCTCACATCGGCTTGCGGTCACAAACCTCATCAAGATCGCATCAGCCGTTCCTAATGATTTCACTTTCTCTGATCTATTGTGCGGATAAATGGTGTTTTTTTTTAGGTATTTATGGCTTTGAAGGACTCGTGGGAAATTGACGGGTACTGTCTGAATTGTCAAGTTGGTATTGTAAACGTAACAAAAGAGCCGTTTAAAGTGTACAAGATTTTGAGTTTTTAAATTATTTACCCATAGTTAATATTTTTTTCTTAGTTTATTTTATACTAGCTTGCTTTTATCCCGCGGTTTCACCCGCGCTGCTCCGCTCATATTGGTCTTAGCGTGATGATAATTATATAGCCTATAGCCTTCCTCGATAAATGGGCTGTCTAACACCGAAATATTTTTTTAAATCGGACCAGCAGTTCCTGAGATTAGCGCGTTCAAACAAACAAACAAACAAACTCTTCATCTTTATAACATTAGTATAGATAAATGTATAGTGGTATAGTATAGTACATATAATAGTATAGTGCTCCGTAAATATTATATATCTAGAGATTTTATAGAGCTAACATAAAAACATGAAAATTGAAAATTAACACGGAATTTTCGATCGAGAATGTGCGTAGTTGTACGAAATCATCGGCAAGAATTTAAAATACTTTAAACACAGTAAAATAAAAATATTAATCTCTTACAAGCTTTATCACGAAAGCTCATTACGTTTACCAATAAAAATTTCAAAAACACTTTCATTTTAAAACCTTCGCATATTTGAAAATAAGAGGTTAATAGTTATCCATACTGTCCACCAATAATTTAAAAGTAATAAAATTAAACTTTCATATCCGTACCGATGGTATCACATTAATGAGAGCAATTAGCCGCCAGCTTCTGGTCCAGATTGCATCTCGTTATTTGTGCCATCTTTGATCTTATTGTCACTGATATTCGTAGGTAGAGAGCTCGCGATATTTTTTGCTGTCTTTTTTGTTTTTAGTTTTATTTAATTGATTTGGAATTGTAGTTTTAAATAATTTCGTTGGATTGTATTATATTCGTTTCTATTATTATTTATTTATGGTGTAATTACTTCAATACACAGATACTTAACATTAATGTAGGTAAGTAAAAATTAAGAGACTCGTTTATTTTTCATAATATCTACTTTAATTCAATTTAATAAAAATATGTTCGTATAAACTAATGAGATTTTTTATTGTTTTGTAAGTGATAGCTTAATCTAGTAACACAAGCACACAACATGCATTTATATTATATTTTAATTAATCCATAGATTCAGGAAAGAAACACCGTAACTCTAAGTTGATTTACAAAATTTTCGAACTTATAAAATGTTCATAATTATCAGGATAATTGACAAAATAAATCACATACTATACAACTCAAACTATTCATTTGTAGTACATACACAATATTTCATAGTTGAAGATCTATGTAATAATAAGACATACTTCGGTCATACCGTTTTTCCTCTCATTAAGCCAGAAAGTAAAAGGAACCAAGTCGGAACTGAACGGGAAGTTTTCCAATAACATTACCATTTGTGAGTCATTCACTTGTCATAATTAGTTCTTAATGTGCTTTCCTTGGCGCGTGCGTTGTTAAGAATAAATTAGAATTAAGTGATATGTAATGCGCTGACGCGGAATGATGTCATAATGTTAACAGAATACTAAGTGAAAACAGAATTAGGTATGGATTAGGGAATTTATTAGTGTTATAAACGGCCTTTTTTATACAGTGTTTTCACAAAAGTATGAGATATTAAAGTCCTATTTAACATACGGCAAAGATTAATATTATTATGGAAATAAAAATATAATAATTATTTGCACAAATATCACCATATCACAAATAATTATATTAAGGTTCTTAAGCTTGAATCAAATAAAAATAGAAAATATTAAGCACATAGAGATGTTAAATGGTTAAATAAACTTTTAACAATTCATAGGAATTCAGTCACAATATATGAATCATCATCATCATCATCAGCCCATAAACATATAGGAGACGTGGGTTCCCACTGCTGGGACACGGGCCTCCTATGAGTAGGAGGGTAGGAATATATGAATAAGTTTCATGAATCTTCATTTCCTTTCCGTATACGCAATAACTTGAATAAATTAACGTAGCGTAACTATTTAGTAATCTGTGATTAGTATCCCATGTTACAATGCATCCAAAGAAAGTAACTTCTTCACTCGTAAAGCACATCATTAAATTCCATCTTACGAACTGAATTGAGAACTTATTATGTACCAAAATCTTTCACAATCAATCTTCTAATCATCTATTCGTGCTTCATCTTTGCGTAATGTTAAGTCTTTCACCATAATGCACTTATCATTTCCATTATGGTGTATTGATTATTCCCGATTACATGAGGCTTGTGACGCAATGACGCCATGGTTATGATGTAATGGTCACTAGAACTGGTTGTGCAATGTTGCGGTTGCCTTCTGGACTATAATTGTATGGGAATGTTTGAATTAACAAAAGAGTAAAAACTTCTTCAGTAAATTTTATTTTAATCTGTAAGCCTTAGAATCTGTAAGCATTTACTAATGTATTACTCTAATGTTGTTAAATGTCAATTTTAGATTTATTCCAATAGAAATTAGGGTTTATAAATACCTAAGAACATAATATTGTAGTGAGCCACAAGCGTAAATAGTTAAGAAGAATATAAAAACTGCCCTTTTAATTTTTTAAATATACCCTCTCTCAGACAATTTAAACAAACTTAACATCATCTTATATATAAAATTCTCGTGTCACAATGTTAGTCTGCATACTCCTCCGAAACGGGTGGACCGATTCTCATGAAATTTTCTGTGCATATCGGGTAAGTCTGAGAATCGGCCAACATCTATTTTTCATATGTACCACGGGCGAAGCCGGGGCGGACCGCTAGTCTGAAGATATAATCCAAGCCCTTTACGCAACACAACATAGCTCTTATCGTAATCGGATAAACACGTGACAATAGACGCAATCAAAATTATCAACATTGTTCAACAATTGAAAGCTGACAAATGAATAGTATAATTGAAAACAGAAGCTGTATACGTTAATTTGCCGCATGGTTGCAACGTCCATCAGCCAGGCATCGAACCCGTGACCCTTGAGAGTGAAAGCTGAGAAACCGCCATCTAGAATTACCCAGTAATAAAATCGACATATTTCCGTGATTTGATCGCTTGTTATAAAACTATTTTCTAATAATTACGCAGTATTATTGTCTTATCGGTTTTGCATTGGGTAAAGCCCTGACCGGTGCGCACTTGAACGAATAAAAGAAGAAACTGCTATATATAAGCTTTTTATTGTATTACATAAAAGAATATGAAAATAGATCTTTAGGCGGGAACATTAGTCACGCCTTTTAATTCATCTTAACTAAACGCATATCTGTCATTTGTATTTTATTAACAACTAGCTTAAGTACCGCCCGCGGCTTCGCCCGCTTTGTCTAAAACCTAATAAATTATTATTATATACTAAAACCTTCCTCTTGAATCACTCTATCTATTAAAAAAAACCGCATCAAAATCCGTTGCGTAGTTTTAAAGATTTAAGCATACAAAGGGACATAGGGACATAGGGACAGAGAAAGCGACTTTGTTTTATACTATGTAGTGATGATGTAAGCTAATGATACAGTTACTAACACTAGAACTTCGAGAATGTTTGTTTCCAAACTTTTATATACTTAAAGCCTTAATAAATATACAGAAATGTTGTGAAAGCCTTTACAATTATTGTCGAATAATTACCTAAGACTAATTAAGACCATGATGCATATTCCCATTGAGTTATGTCCCTTTTATCAATAACTTGTATTTCTTTGATCGCTTTTACTAGTGAACTAGTCATTTGTTTTTAGTTTGATTAAAGCGTTAATACTCACGAAATACAATTACAAATTTTCAATATTTCCTTCCTTCACTATCACAGTCAATATATGGATAATGTTTTTTCTACATTTTACCAATCTACCTATTCATAAGAAAATAACTATATTTACTTTTGAAATGTTTTTGTTTATTATGTAAGGTAGTTAAAATCATTTTAACCCTAGAACACTAACCTTATTTTTCGACGTTTAATACCTACTAACCTTCGTCGTTTCGACTACGCTGTTTATTGGAGGCGATTTAGGGGTTTAATTAAAATAATATATTTATAGTTATGTTTTTATTTTAAGGACAATGTATTATTCTACATATAAAAATATTAAAATAATTATTTTTATATATTTTTAATTCAAACAGTCATCAAAATGAGATCATAGTTTACACGCTTTATGAACATTCTTAAAATTTTTGAAAAATTCGTAGATATAATATATACCACTAAATTGCTCGAAATAAACAATTAATTAAAAAAATAATATCGGAGAAATTAATTAAAAATATAATTTTGATAATAGCTTAGGATCTAAAACATTTGTGACACACATCAAGTTTGTGTTCCCCACACAACGATTTTTTGCACTTAGTGCACCTATTTTTAGTCTACCTTTGCTTTACAGAGGGACATATAGCATATATGTTTCTTTTATTTTGCTGAGGAGGGACATTAGCAGCATTACTTTGCTCAGTCTCATTTATAACATTCACATTACTTCTTCCTGGCATGTTTAAAATTTATGTGATTGAGTCCCGCAGAGTATCAGTAATGCCATCAATTATACCTAAAAAGCATTGAAGAGGATCTAGAATATCTTGAAAAAAAGCGTACAGGCCCACGTGCTATATATGTATGTTCCTTGAAGGTCTTATGCTTTGTGACTTTGTCTGTTGTGATGACCATATGTGTTTATCTTTCCCAAGAAGAATGGTACGCGATGGTCTTATAATCAAATCGCTAGGGGTCAGCTGAAGTGGTTGCTTGGTGCAAGAAGTGTTTCGTCTTCAATGGAGCGTGGGGAGATGCCTCATTATCTTGATCTGGAAATTTTTCTTTATTTACAGTAGAAACTTCATCATCACCCTCCGTTTCATGCTTCATCAGCCTCAATGTGGTCTTCAGACTCTCTCCGAGATGAATCCTCATCACTTTCGACTTCTAATAATAACATATGAATCGTATCTAAAAAATAAAATAATAGGCACCATTATAAATGATAAAATAACGTAATTTTAACTTAACTAAATAGTACGAAAAGTTACGTTAATACTAACCTTCGTCGATGTGACGAGCCATGGTTGCTGGAGCAGCGCGTGTGGACCTTCCACGCACAAAGCACTACCGTCCATCGCAAGCTCAACGGGTCGGCTGAGATTAGCTGAAGTTAGAAAACCATACGGTCGCGCGCGTAAAAGTTATAGCGATTTTTTTGGTGACGCGTCGTCGAATCGACGAAGGTTAGTAATCTAGGGTTAAATCACCTCTTGGACTTTAAAATTATTTCCGTTCGTCTTCACAAAACTAGAGGATATATACGTATATAGCGGATATATCATTTTATTAGCTGTACCACAAAATAATAATTGAAACTATCGTTAGATGTACTCAAAATGTCGATCATCCAAAAAAAGGAAAAAATGTTATGTCCACTATACCTACATAACATACATAACATTTTGCACATAATAAGCCACATATAATAATAATAATGATATATCTACATAAAAAATTGCAAAAAAAAACACAAACATCTCATATAGTAAAAATAATTTGGAAAATCCAAAAGTGCACGCCTCATAATTTTTTTTTAACACGTTCACTGCGGCACCTAAAATGCCAAACTTACCGTTGTTGCGGCATGTCTTCAATACTTCACATCGGCAAGTTCACCACTGTGCGTCATGAGCCATTTTTATCACATCGCACCTACTGACTTTGAAGGTTAATAATTTCATGAAATTTCAAGATATTTCAAAAATTTTTTTTTCGGATAATAGTAAATATAGTCTTGTATATACCGCATAAATAGCTTTTAGTTTGACTCAATAGTTTAAAAGATATGAGGGAAAATGTAAACCCCTGATTTTGTGAAAAATTATTTGCCATCCCGCACTGTGTTGATACGGCATGTTTACAGTAATAGCGATGGGAAACACTGTAAAATAAAACATCGATATCGATATAAATCAATTTTGTATATTTCAGTCTGTTTGTTAACAGATAACGAGATCGTCGATACAAAAAAAACACTTATAAAACAAGGTACTTGATAGAGTACTATCAGGAAATTGTTCAGTAACTTTTGTTTTAATTTGTTCAGTAACTTTTGTTTTAATGTTTTATATTATTTTCACAACTGTCATCACATTTTTGCATTTATGCTACGAAATAAAAGAAAGTAAAAAAACTAAAGCCTCTAAGGTATCATTGTCATTTAAAAATTTGATAACGACGCGTGCGGTCCTGGTACATCACTATGCGAGATTGACACGC
Source organism: Colias philodice (assembly GCF_061535455.1). NCBI lineage: Eukaryota > Metazoa > Arthropoda > Insecta > Lepidoptera > Pieridae > Colias > Colias philodice. The sequence continues at coordinate 886,302 of NC_143090.1, forward strand.
GGCGCGCTCGCAGTACAGTGCGGCATGAGGTGCTTGTCCATGGCAAAATATTTGACATGCCGCACACAAAAGAAACGGTTTCTTTTCTATGCGTGTGTCTAATATTTTGCCATACGATTTTTAAACGAAATTGAGCTTTATCGTTTCCACTGTCACTTATATATAATGTTTCTTTACAACTAGGAGTTTTTCCAACTAAATGGAAACTGGCACGGATAGTACCTATTCATAAAAATGGTAAACGGGATTTGATTTCCAATTATCGCCCTATTTCTATACTCTCTACTATGTCTAAAGTCTTCGAATCCCTTATATACAGCCGTTTATATGCTACTGTCAAAAATACTCTATCTATCCATCAGCATGGTTTTGTTAATAAAAGATCCACGAACACTAACTTGGTGGCCTTTATAACTGATGTGTCAGAAATCGTGGACCGTGGTCATCAGATTGACGCCATCTATACTGACTTTTCTAAGGCCTTTGATAAGGTCAGCCACAGTATACTGACTGACAAGCTCAAACATTCAGGCATCACTGGAAACCTCTTAAGTTGGTGTACATCTTATCTAAGGGATAGAAAATCGTCGGTGGTCCTAGATGGTGCTCAGTTTGAATATTTTTCAGCCACATCAGGAGTTCCTCAAGGTTCGACGCTCGGCCCATTATTTTTCAACATTTTTATAAACGATTTACCTGGAATTTTCAAACATAGTACCCCTTTTTTATTTGCTGACGATTTAAAATTGATTCGCCAAATAAATAATCCTACTGACTCTGATTTATTGCAAACTGACCTAAACAGGCTGACTGACTGGTGCGAAACCAATAGAATGTACCTAAACTGCGGTAAATGCTATCAAATATCTTTTTCTCGAACCCGTCATAAAATCATATCTAAATATCATATTAATAGTAATTTTTTAAAAGAACTCTCAACGATTCGTGACTTAGGAGTAAACTTAGATTCTCAGTTACGTTTTACAGAGCATTACGATTTCATAATTGCATCTGCGTACCGCTCACTTGGCTTTATTTTGCGCAGCTCAAAAGAATTTAAGAACTGGTCTACCACGCTATTACTCTATAATAGCTTCGTACGTAGCCGTTTGGAATATTGCAGTACCGTCTGGAATCCCTTTTACCAGACTCACAGAAAAAGAATCGAAGGAATTCAAAGGAGACTTGTCCGCCAGCTGGCTTACCGAGCTGGTATCATGAAATCAGTGACTCGCTACGAAGACAGACTTAAATATTTCAATATGAGATCTCTTGAATCGCGTCGCACTATAGCTGATCTTCTGTTTTTGTATAAAGTGTTTAATAATGGTTTCGATTGTCCAGCGTTACTATCCAGATTTAATATTAATGTACCATCTAGAGTTCCTCGTCAACCTCGTTGCCTTTTTAGTGCCCCCTCTTATCGGACAAACCTTGGTAAAAACTCACCAATAGTCAGACTCACCCATGAGTACAACAAGCACACTGGTATCTCTCAAGACATAGACATCTTCAGTCAATCTCTCACACGTTTTAAATCGTTAATCCTGCAATTTAGCCAATGACGAAAGTTTCTATTTTTCCTTTATTAAATGTAACCGAACTGTATATATATATATTTTTTTGTAATGATAAATTTTAATACATATAATTATAATTGAGTAAAATTTGTAATTTTTTTTAATAATTATTTATTATGTATGTATAATTAAGTGCTCATTAAATTTTGGTTATATAATATTTTTAATAATGTGACGAATATAATTGTAATTTTAAATTTGTAATTTATTTGTAATTTATTGTAATACTTTTCGTGGTATATAATCAATGTTATTAAGTTCTTTTAATTTTTTTTAACTAATATTTTTTAATAAATTGACGAATTGTAACTAATTGTAATAAATATTTTGAACGCTGTAATTTCCTGTAATTAAAGGTGCAGAAGACCATGTACTTAAATAATTAGATGTAACAATTGTAATCTGTATCCTTTGTTGGAAATTCTAAATAAATAAATAAATAAATAAATAAATAAATTGAGTCCTACTTCAAACTGTGATCACAAAAATATATTTGTCTCTTTTCTAGTCATTGATTAACATATAAAAAACCTCGCCGCACCACGGTGATAACTGCGATTTTGGGCGCCGCACTGTGGTGTAGTCGCTGATGGCCCGATACTGGACATGCCGCAGTGAACGTGTTAATAAATATTTATTAATTATTATTTTTGTTTATTTAATAACAATTAAACCACATCGAATCAGACACTGAAAAATGAAAGGGTTCTATTCCTGAGCATACTCAAGCGTAAGAGAAAAAAAAAGACTCGATTAGTAAAGTATTTCGGTCGCTATCGTGTTAACAAGAAAAAGGATCCGCACATACAGACACACGGACGTCCAAGACAGAACTTTTTTAAACTGTTTTTTAACTAGTTTAAATAACAAAAATGACATCAAAAATATCATGAACGTTAAAAATAGTGTTTTTTCTTAATATGTGTGTGTATGTATTATCTTACAAGTGCAATGTATGATACATAAAGACATTTAAAGTTTGAAAAATCAGATGTTTTGCGCGAAGTGACAGTAGTACCCACCTCAACGCTTCGCTTATGAGGCGTGCAATATATTCCCGTTGCAACATCTGCTAGAGCACGCAATAACTTCCGCATCGACTGTCAACACGTGAAAGTGCATCTAATTCGATTTAACAATCGTCACTATCTTAGAAACTCGATAAATATCTGAAAACTGTAGACCTGCCGGTTGATAATTGGTGAATTCCGCTTGCTTCTGGCTAATTGTACTTTATCAATTTAATTCAAACATTTTTAATTGCTTTTTTGCATAACTTAATTTTATTATGTAGGTACGTAAAATACAATAGAAGTTAATTAAAAAAAAAGATAATCTAGCCTAAGGAAAAATAAATGTAACGCGGGTGGCTTAGATAACCATCAAATACATAATTTAAAATATTTTTAACATAATCTCTATCATCAATATTTAATGAATTAACTACTACCGTACTACTTACTGCTATAAAAAAATCTAATGAAATTAAATAGGCTTTTATCAGATAATAAGTCGGATGTGCTCTAGTTATATTTACATAATAATTATGTTCTCAAACAATAACAGTATGACTCAAACATTAATTCTTTTCTCACGCATATTACATGTAATTTTTATATAATTATTATGCAATGAGTTTACGCTTACTGTATATCTTAACGCGAATAAGAGTTCAATTAGTGTTAAACATTACTCGAGCAAAATTAGATTAGTCTCACTTTCAAACTGAATTTAACGGCATACTTACCTTAATCTGTTTAAGTCTTATTTTAGTTAATTCTTTATTTTGATAAATTTAAAGTTTATTAATTAACAAAAACTTTTATCCTAATGAAACTCTACATATTTTTAAACGTTAAAAATGTACACTATTGCTGAGCTCATATTCACAAATCACAAGTGCAAAATCTATACTTTGTGTGTTTGTTTGAACGCGCTAATCTCGGGAACTACTGTTCCGATTTGAAAAATTATTTCGGCGGTTAGATAGCCCATTTATCAAGGAAGGCTATATACATATTATTATGCTAAGACCAACAGGAGCGGAGCCACGCGGGTGAAACCGTGAATCGCAGCTAGTTTGCTGTTTGTAATAAGGTTTATTAAAAAAAGCACGCAATCATTAACTCTTACTACGAATAATACATTTCAACCGTACACAATATGAACGTATCGATCAAATTAATTGTTTCTCACACAGATGTATTAATTTAGAGAAATTATAGATCCAAGTGGAATAAACCGGAACGAGAAATTCATCAATACTTCCATTGTGCTGTCACGTTGTATTGTAATTGGCGGAACGTTTTTTATAATTGTGTTTCTCGGTACATGATGTTTCGTAACTAAGTGTAACTTTTAATTAATTTCTGCTAATGTTATGTGTATTGGATGTGTATTGGTTGGAAGTTGTATAGGATTTATGGATTTTGGAGATACAGGATTTTATTACAGGATGAAGTTCTCTTGGGCTTAAGGAAATAATATAGTTTGTTGTTGGTGAATTATGAGTCTAAGGGGGAGAGGAGATTGGATGAAGTTGTCTTTGGCTTCAATAAAATATATCTTTTACCATTGTCAATTAATTATATTCAAGGCTGTGGCCTGTGACGGTGTTAATTGACGCACTCTTACAGACGATCGACTCGATTAACAAACGATCACAAGATGGGCGCCGATTATATGATTTTCCAACTCTATAATTTTTCAACGTTCCATTTCATGTACACGAATTGCGTAGGTATTATTTTTTCACAAGATAATATGTAGGTACCCAATTTTGGGAACTACTGAAACGTAGATTTAAGTTTATTTTTCTGTTAGATAGGATTATTGATAGTTAACAAAAGATAGTTTTGTTCAATTTTATTGGTGGATTTTTTTTATTTTAACACAGTATTCGATCAAGCTTGTCATACAAAATCGTCGTTTTATAAATAGATATATAAGGATTACTTTCGTCTCCATAATTTATTATTAGTTGAATTAGGAAGTAAATAAAATATTAATGTGTCACTAAAGTTGAGTAAATTTTTGATGTTATGTTAGAAAATCGGTAACGAGTAAAATAAGTACTTATGTGTACATACCAAAATCATAACCTTTGCCGAGTTCATTTTCATCTATAATTTAATATATTTATTTAAAATAATCCTTTAGGTATTAGAATAGCCATAGGTATGATCGCAATGCAATAAAATTTAAATTGTAAAGAAAGGAGAGAGTGTTTGGGATCAAACCAAGAATTATTCAATTGATGGCTGTTGTCCAATCAAGATTATCACAAAAACATGTATAGCTTTAAAATGAAACAATGTAAAGGTAATTGAAAAATGGGTACCTACTATATTATTACGAAAACGGCTACACCGCTTTTCATGAAGTTTTCCGTAGCATTTTTTAAAATAAACAAACAATAATTTATAGTTATCGAAGATTGCATTTCTATGATTTTTATCTATCGTCGGTAAATGCACAATTAAATGCTTACTATTTCCAATTCCCGAAAAATCTTCAATTTACTTCTTTTGACACTTAGCACGCGTTATTAATAAATTAATGAAATACCAAAGAAATATTTCTTATCCTTAACATAAATTCTAGATACAATAATGCACTAAATCTAGTTCTGTTTTCTAAAACACCAAAGTGAACTCATTGAATTGGCCAAGATAATTGTCTATGCCTAGAGCTGTAGGGTGAAACCCCGTAATTTGTGTCCAACTTAACAAAATAAACGTTTTAAATCGATGTACCGCAGTTTTATCCTATACTAGCTTTCCGCCCGCGGCTTCGCCCGCGTTATCAAAGAAAAACCCCATAGTTCCCGTTCCTGTGGGATTTCCGGGATAAAACCTATCCTGTGTGTGAATGCAAGTTACCTTCTATATGTGTGCTAAATTTCATTGTAATCGGTTTAGTAGTATTTACGTGAAAGAGTAACAAACACACACACATCCTCACAAACTTTCGCATTTATAATATTAGTAAGATAAAACATTTGTTTCAATTTAAATTTCTAGATACATTTTGATTATATTTTTCATTAAGTTACAAATAAATATTTCATGAAATAAGGTGTCATATTATCTTTAAAATCAGTAAACAAAAAATATAAAACTTCGAAAAATTAACAGTTCTCTCTTGTCCTAATAGTTAGTACAATATGAATAATAGACCGTTCATTTGTCTTTTATAATCTTTTGTTCATATTTCGAAAGTAACTTTATTCTCATTTAACCGATTTAGGAAACGACAGTGGTTCACAAATTAATAACTCATTTATTTTTTACGAATATGTAAGCTACAGGAATGCTTTCAAAGCTTAGGTATATTTTCAAAGCTTAGGCTTAGGTCTATTACATAGACGGTGAATCCTTTATGTACCTATACGTTGATTATAAACAAGCACAATCAGTTCCTGTCATTTCCTGTCTTCAAAATATTATTTTATAAGTAGGTAAGTACCTAAGACGTAATGTATGAAAATACTGATTAGATGCTGAAAGAATTTTTGTTGGAAAGAGTTTTAAATGTATATTTTGCTAATTACAATTTATTTGGTTTGTTTCATGATCGATGATAAATTTGAAAAATCGTAAATTAGAAATGTATTGAAATATTGGTAGATATAAATTTTGAATCGTGAGAAATAATTATTTAGTAGTATGTATCAATCTATGAAGTTAATAATACATTGAGTAAAAGATAATATTTTGTTTTGTTACTTCCGCCCTGAAAATACTGTTGTAAATGTGAAAAACTCACCTCTTGGGCTGTAGCCATCACAACTTCGCAAAACATTGAATAATATATAAAATATTATCACACTACCAACAACACTTGTATAACATTTCACTGCCATATTTACAACACAAAATACTACAAGTTCATTATCACATTAATTTTTATAAAAGCAACATTACATCACGGACAAATTGACGATCACGTTTGCGCGGTAAAAGTGACATTGACGTTTTGGTTTTATTTCGAAATGGCGCGCGAAATTAAAAATAGAAAATGGAATCGGTTCGAACCATCCGTGGTTGACGGTATTCGAATTGGAAATGATAGGAAAAAAGGTGCGCGCGCGCATTTGTTATTATTGACTAAGTAGAGTATTTTTACTTTTTTCCGTAGGTAGTGCCCGGCGCCTATCCCCACTGGGGAAATATTGTGGTTGCGCTTAACAATGCAGGTGTGAACAACCATTTGTTCTGATGCTAATGACTTTGTATCGTCACACCATACATGATACTGCTAATGTAGTATCGTATGGAAATACAATGTAGATATTTTTTGTGATTTAAAATTAATTTATAGAGAATACGAATAAAGTTCATTGTAAATTGAACATATTTTAGCAGGAATTTCATATTGTCTTTAAGTATAATATTATTTGAATTTTATATTATTTAAAAAAGAAAATTATTACTGCAATATTAAAAAAATCTAAAGCACATGTTTGCACCTCGGTTCGTTTAAAGCAAATAAGATCATTATTTCAATAATTTATTAAGAAGTAAAATTAATACTTACATCGTTTTTTAATTATATATGTAATTTACATAACAATCAAAATGTTGAGCACAACAGAGCTATTATAGAGAGTGAAATGAAGTCCGCAGGCGCGTGGCCATTTACTTGTGTAGTGGCAGTCGTTATCCGACTGTGGTCACAGCTGGGCACCTGTTTAACTACATATTAATTAATTTAATACTAGTCACTCACCCCTGCTTCGCATAGACTAGCCCCGGAAATATACAAAAAACACAGAGGTCAGAGTCCACTGGGGCCCACGGGCATTACAAAAAGTTTCAATATTTTATCCTGCCTTATTTTCAATCTTAGATCATTACTTAATTATCTAAGCACAATTTGGTTAGTGGATCTAAGTTTTCAATGATAAAAAAACAAACTCTTTATAAGCTAAACAGGTTGGTTGCTATAAAAATGGCTATATTTTATTGCAACTTTGCTGCAACGATGATATTTTTAGTCGCGATTATTCAAACATATTAATTTCACACTTGCATTCATAATACATAATTATTACTCGCAGTATTCCGCAGTAATCACACGTAATTATGTGCGAATCATTTGTGACAAACCGCTGATTAGCTAAAGTAGGTAATTTATACTTGATCATAGCAATTTGATAATAGCTGTGTAATAAATTACATTGTACTTTTTAGGAATTAATTTTTTGTTTAGCATACCTACTTAACTAACTCAAAGCTTCAAAGCTTAGTTACCTAATATTTTTAAATAAAACTTTATAATAAATGGCAAGATATACTTAACTTGTAGTATGTATGGTGTTATTTTATTATCTGTGGTTTTATCTCATTTATTTTTTTTATTTTAGAACATTGAGCTATTGAGCTATTATAACAAAATAGTATCTCAATGTTTTAGAATGCAGATTCAACAAAATTTATATGTGCAAAATACTACAATTATATTTTTAATTGAATTAAACTTAAATGTTATATTATATGTATTACAATTTTCAACCGACTTTCTTATAATAATAATAATATTTAAATCCAAGATTTTTAAAAGTGCAATATACTTATACAGCGACATCTAGTGATTTGATACAACTAAATAAAGTACAATAAGCGCCATCTTTTGCATTCTGTTTAAACTCCGCAAAATATCGATATTGGTGTCCTAGAAAATCGAAGTAGTTTACTTTCTAACCACAAGAGGCGCTATTGACGCAAAATCATGTGGGCAGGGCTCCGTCTCTTTTACGCAAGCTACAAACGCGTTTACACGAAAGAGATAGCAATATACGCATTTCAAGTTATTCAACTTAGTACAAATTTTGAAATTGTAAACATGTCAGGATGTCAGTCGCGGGCACAATACCACGGTGGCAAGTAACAATTTTTTTGGGAAACAAGTTAAAAATCTAGTGACCGCGAGTTTTTACTTAAAAAAAGTGATAAAGTGCGTGTACTTTCCCGTTTAGTGGCCGATTTGTTCGTGTTTAGTGATTGTTTGTGTCAATTTGTATTCAGTGAAGCCGATGTCGGAATCTTGTAGCTAACGGTATTGAGTCGTGAAGTTTTGTCTGAAATTTAACATACCTACCTAGATGTTGCAGCCTCCTTTGCGACGAAATACCCGGATATATGCCATGCTACTTTAATTTGAACTTTTACAAACGGTAAGTGCTTTCAATACTTCAAAAGAAGTTTGTATTTATGTAAATACTTAAGTGTGGAAGCTTGATTAATGGAGTTTAAAGTAGTAGGGACTAGAGGGAAGAGTGAGCGAAGAATTAATAATAAAAAAAATGACTAAAAAGTAAAAAGAAACGCTAAATCTCGTTGCGTATTACAATAATTCAATTTTCATTCATTTAAGTAAAGAACACTTATTCATTGTAAGTCTATTTGTGTCTACTTAGTCAGGTCAGATATTTTTTACGATCATGCAGTAAACTACCTATTAACTAACAGACTTCTATACGTTATGGCTGGTTCACACTTTGATTAGTGCGAGTGCAGGTGATTAGTGCGAGTGCAGGTGTGTAGTGCGAGTAGTGTCCAATTCAACTGCGAGTGCAGGTGATTAGTGCGAGTGCAGGACAATGGTGAAATTCGCGACGCTACACACTACGCTAAACACTAAACACTAAACACTCCTGTCCAGACGTGTTTAGGCAGGCACACTGCGAGTGATGGGGAAGGGCGCTTGTGCACTACAAGGAATTTTACTGTCCGGCATTCCGATTTTTTACGGTCCGGTGTGGCATGAAAAAACCGATGAATTGCTTGTGCACCTGTCCGTCTTTACTCGGATCAGTGCGGTACAGTTCAAGGAAGTTTGGCGGTATAATGCTATCATAAATGATTGTTTTTGCATTTTACAAGAAACGAGTAAAAAATATAGAAGGTGAAATATTATATTATTTCGTTATAATAAAAAGTAAAGTTCCGTAAGAGATTTAAAATGCGTGTTTCACATATTTATTTTAATCGGTGACGAGGAGCTAAAGCTATTCCCACTTGAACTTTAACTTACCAACACTTACTTAGATAATAATTATAGGTCACTGCTTGGTCAATGTATATAAAATAACAATACCGACTTCTCAAATCTCATTGCCAACTAAAAGAAAGTAAAACAAGAGCTTACTTTCAATTGGCATATGCAGTAAAAACAGTAAAATCCAAGCAAGTGGGCATTCGAAAACAATTATACCTACAGCGACTCGTAGACACAAAAAACCATCCGGAATAGGGAAAAGTAAAATGTCGGACAGTAAAATTACGTCTAGTGCACAAGCTAGTATATAGATTAATGGCGTGCCATACCGGACCGTAAAAAATCGGAATGCCGGACCGTAAAATTCCTTGTAGTGGACAAACGCCCGAAGGGAGGGCGCGCGGGACGTGGCTACTCGCAGTCCACTCGCAAAAAAATAGAACACGCTTCTATTCACTTTACTACACAGCCTACTAAACACTCGCACTAAACAGTCGCTGTCCACACGTAGTACTACTCATCACCTGCACTCGCACTAATCAAAGTGTGAACCAGCCTTAAACGTAAGTAGGTACCTACCCATTAAAAGTACTTACAAACACCTTTTGTTTTAATTAAAAAGCTTCCGTTTGACTTGAGTTCATTATTTTAATAATTATGTCAATGATCCCATTGTTAAGACCCCATACCTACCTATGTGACGATATAAATGCGAGCTTTTGTAATCTAATATTCGAGCCAAAAATGGAGGGTAATGCCAAAAAAGAGTTTATTGTAAGTTGGTAGGTACGTACCGACTCTTGTTCTAAGGTTCCTATATTACTTATGGACCTACCTTCCTTCATTGTTCTAATTATTGTAAGAATAATAATAATTAGAACAATGTTTTTTTAAATAGGTAGGAAATACCTAACATCTTGTCTATGAAATTTTCGTTCATAACGATAACGATTAACCTTTTTTTTTTTTTTTTTTAAGTGGGGAAATCTTGCATAGATACCCACGGCCTCCGGGGAAGGGGCCGTGGGTTATGTCGGATTCCTACCGACCAAAACCCCACTGTGTTCCGTCAAGCCGCATCAACGACGGGGCCACGGGTATGGTAGAATTCTTCCGTGACATAACGATTAACCTAGGTAATACCTACCTATAACGTAAGTAGCTAAGGTAACTGGTAATCTAGATAGATAGGTACAGATAATTATTAGGTAATGCAACTGCATAGGTAGGTAGGTACTTCGAGCATGTTGGACTTCGGAGTTAGAACTTCTGATTCTCTATCTAAACCTTTTGACAAATTTTATTATGTACCTACCTAGGTAGGTTGTTTGTTTACCGATTACTTTTGAACGACGTAACCGATTATGAATTATGATGCGGTAAGAGTAAGAGCAGTAAATAAGGAAGTTTTGCATACAGCATACCTACGCAATCTCAGAAAGACTAGGTATTTCCTACAAAATAATATTAGATAGGTATTATCCGAAGGTTTAAAGTTAAATTAACGATCAATAACTACCTAGGTATGTTTTCTGTTAATCTTCCAAAAATTGCAGACACAAAAAAATTCACCCCGTGAAAGGTAGGTACATAGGTATAATCTAGTATCGATATAAATTATAATATTCCCTATTGTTCTTTTTAAACAACGAATAACTTTTAAACCATTTAAAAAGTCGATTTTTAAGGTCGGATGTCCTAACTTTTAGGATGATTCATTGGGACAAAGGAAGAGATATGCATGACACGTTCCAATATTTAGCGACATAATATAATAAAACATGTGTAAAAAATAGCGATATTTAATTGCAAAAACAATGAATTATTATTACAATTTTGAAATAGGGTGGAAAGCTTGCAGCTTTTTACGTGGGTGCAAACAGCTGGAGTTGCAGCCGTTGCATATAGCCAGTGTACCTAGTTGTATTTATAGACTCAAGTAGGGATATTAATTTTAAATATAAGTGGGTACCTACTTAATCTAATGGTCTGCGCCAGAAGCAAAATCTTGAAAAGCTCTGCTCTGTAACTTATACGGCTACTTGAGAGGTCTTTCATTTATTTTTAGTTGAGAAAAGAGATTAGATATATTAGAACCTACCTGTTTCACAGACCGATCTTTTAATTGACTCTATATAAAATAACTAGCCGCTCCGCGCGGTTTCACCCCCGTGGCTCCTCTCCTGTTGGTCGTAGCGTGATGGTGTATAGCCTATAGCCTTCCTTCATAAATGAGCTATCTAACACCGAAAGAATTTTTCAAATCGGACCAGTAGTTCCCGAGATTAGCGCGTTCAAACAAACAAACAAATAAACTCTTCAGTTTTATAATATTAGTATAGATTACAAGCTTGTTCTTAACAATTTTGTATTTATCACGCAATTGAAGAAAAACTAAAAAGTTAGAAATCCTACCCAATCGACGCATCTACAACTAATTATTTTAATTGATCTTGGTAACAGTTTATTGTCATTCAATAAAGTTGAGAACTAGGTACTTACTACCTACGAGGAAATACATTCGATGTGAAGGGAACGCAAAAGTATGCCTTTCTCAAATCATGCTATGCTATAAATGCGAAAGCTAACCGGTAAACAGTTTTGAATTAAATTCTTTAAAAAGGCGAAAAACAGAGCCTATTTCGTCTATGAAAATATAAACCGCCAGAGATAGGGCATGGGAATTTGTAAAACCTTCGCGCGATAGTGTGCGATAGCTAGCACGCGGAGAGCTAGTTCCCAAACATAGTATTGCTTTATCTTCCCACGTCATTATTGTTCAAATCTCTACCACAGTCTACGGCTATGTTATATGCGAATTGAAAAAGTGAAGTAACGGCGTACGGCCTTGTAGTAAAGGTCCGAGTCTACCGGTTTGTCGGTTTGTCACGCACGGTCCGGTCGTGAGTCGATATGAATCATAGCTTTCCTTCGATATTTTGTAGCTATAATTAAAGGCTTTGAAACGGATCTAGCTTTTAACCCAAAGGAATTGTTAAATTATTTAGTTAAATATGCAGATTATAGCTTTAAAGTTTAAACATAGCCGTAGCAGTGACACACCAGTAAAACTGGTACAAGTTAATACTAAAAGTATCTATCCTTTGTTCTTGATAACATAAAAGGTGATACGATTTATTACCAAAGAATAAATAAAAATTATTAAACAAAAATTCCCAATGCATACATTAGCATATTAAAAATATGCTTCACATGATCTAAAATAACTACTTATATCACAGACTAATAATAATATACTACGTATACTTATATATACAGTATGGAATACCTAAATGAAAATTGCACTGATCATGAAGATAGCTTAAGCTCATAGACCTAATTTTTCTGTTACAATTGCTTACAATGCAATGTAGAGCGATGTAAAAAAAAACAATTTCTGGGCAACCAATCATGAATGATCTAACATCTAATGCTTGCGTCGAGAGTCGAATCTTGCACAACTTTTTAAAACAGTCACCTCAATTTTAGAGTGCCAAGGTAACGAGAACAGTTTAATATCTTAATATGGCTGAATGTAAAAAAAAAATAAGTAAATCTATTTAAAAAAAATTACAATTATCATGACGCGGAAATTAGAGTCTCGCTCGCTCACTTTCGGTACGGAACCTTAAAAAGGAATCATAAAATGAATCTACACTTGAAATACGTCCCTTCCTCTAATATGAATTCCAGATATCCAAAGCAATTCAAATACTTATTTTTAAATCTGACTGCATTAACCTTTTGAAGGTTGCTCAATCAATTTTATGCAACTTATGACTAAGTAGATATTCTTCGTATTGGAGATCGCTAGCGGATGTGTTAAGATTAAAATTTTTGTATTTCCTTGTTTCTTATTGCGGTCTAGATTATAATTTTAAATCATAATTTGAAAAGCTTTTTTCGGTTTACAAGATTGTTTTAAATAACGACTTCCGTAACACAAATATAATTCTTTGACACCAAGTTTATCAACATTAGGAAAACATACTAGATTTTGTTTGTTTTGCTGTGTTTAATGTTTACATACCTAAATAAATTTAACGGTAAGTTACCGTTACCATATTGTGCTATAATAAAAATTGTAAAAATCTCATTTATAACTTAGTTTTAGCATTAGCACGTCTTGTCCTTTAATAAACACGAACAGTTCGTGAAAATGAATTGGATGTTTGTTAATCTCATAGCTGATAAGGTCTAAATTAAATAAGCACACATATAAAGTCTGGAACTCATTTCAACCAACCAGAAGAGGGTTATACTTATAGATTTATCAGTAAATTATCCATTATAATATTTGTAGTTTGATTCTAACCTTACTGGATATTCGATCTTCTAATTCACGTCAACACGTGGCGTCAAGGCGATCCGCATTCCTGCACAATATTTAACTATGCATATAGTTAGGTATACATTGCAATTTGCAGTTGCCAGTATTGAAATACTAACTAAATGACTTGAAACTGAATGAATAGACAGAGATATTAGCCCAGATCCGGTACCGTAGATTGATATCAAATATTTATTAATAACTAATTGGCTGGTCTTCGTGACTTTATCTAAATTATGAGATATAATTTTACCTAAGTTGCCCTACAAGCTTGTTCCAGTGAAAGTTCAATGACAAAATCGTTTAATACGTCTCAATGATTATTATCAGCACAAACAGAAAGGCGAACAGAAACGGTTTGTTGAAACTAAAGCATACGTAAATAGCAAAAAACTAGAGGAACATTATGGACTTACTTAAAATTTATTCGTAACTCTATGCCGATAAAATGCGGAATTAAAATTTGTCTTTGTACTTTTTTCAATTAGGTAGGTGTTATTTTATACCCATGCCTTTTATATATACATATATGTTTCACGTAATCTTCCTCCGTTACTTGAACATGAACTGGGAACAACCAGGAAATATAATTTAGAAACCCGACACCATAGCAGTTGTATTGTTCTCAACAGTTCTAAGTTTCACTTTTATACGCTGACCAACAGACATGACTAATGGGAGAAAATATTATGAAAGACCACTGGAAATTACGTTTATATTATCATATTTTATAATAATTACAAACCGCTGCAGCTGCTAAGTTGTAACTGTGCCCTTGCAAATATGAAAATATAGTTTTACGAATATTTCGCTCATTAATGATACCTATTTTTAAAATCCCTGATGGATGCATTTTATTTTTTGTAAAATCTTTAAGTGAGTGCAGACAGAGTATGAAGTTGAAAATGCGGGTCATTTTGTAGAATTATTTTGATTATTTTGATGATAATCTATACATACATATATCGAAAGTTCGTTCACATCTTATTTCTTCTGTAATTCGTTGCCTCGTCCGTATTTAATAAGTACATCATTATATCCTACGAAAAATATCTTCATTATTTTCGTATAAAGCGCAAAGTAGAATGCAGGAGAGAGTAGTTAGAGCTTGCGGATAAACTCCTATACAAATAATTTATTTTGCGTTTCGCTTCGGAGGTCACGTAAAGTTACGTTCAGAAATCGCTTCGTGTTCCGAATTTTATTCATATCCAGTCTTACTGAAAATAAACTGCACTACTACAATTTTATATCCTCATGTTTTTTTCTGCTGGGTAGCCTTCGTCCCTGCGGTTTATTTTTGTTTGAAACAGTTGTTTCCGTAATTCTGATCCACGCATCGATAATCAAAAACGTGGGCTGATTTTTCAATCCTTGGTTAAAACTTATTCGTCGAATAATGTATAAAACTACCATTTTAAAACGTATTCTAATTGCCCGTATTTGACAGTTTACGTGAGACTTAAATATTATCGTGTAATACTTTATTGGACGGATAAGTTTTATCCAAGCATTGAACAATCGGCCCTAAATATAGCAAAATTAAAACGAAAAGATGTTCTTTTATTGTTGTTTTATGCTAGCAAAAAGCATTATATACCATATTCATGGTACTTTAGCATTGTAATGCTACCAATTTCGTTTAATTAAGGGACCCAAACTTTCTCAGTAATTGATGATGATTTGCCCTAATGAATATGGAATAATTTACAACGCACACATAAAGTAAATACCTTATAATTGAATATTTAAGAATTATGTGCGAATAAATTAGCGTATTACCTAACGATAATTACGAATCACATTCTTTATGAGCGTTACGATGTTGTTATATCATAAAACGCAGCTGCAAGGAACAATTGTTAGAACAATGGGTAAAAACAATGAAAAAGAGAAAAAACACACTATAGGGGGTGAGACGTCAGAATTGGGTCATAATATAAACGGAAAATTTAGTTTAGAAAACCAAAGATTATGAGAACAATTACTACAGGGTCAAATACCCCGGCTGGGAAAAAATGATAACTTAATTTTTCATTGTTCTTCAATGAAGTTGAATATCAATTTGGAGCTCGACTCGATAGGTTTTGAAGAAATACATAATCTGGCGCCAAATAACAGCCATTTAATTTTTATTATAATACATATTTGGTTATGCCCATGTCTTCTTAAGTTAATTAGGTACTTATCTGCTGTCGTTGTCTGTCTGAAGTAAAATTGTAGAAAGAAAGAGGATCTATGAACTTAACTACTAAAAATTAAAACGGGTAAATTCGTGATTCAATCACATTTCTGTGCCAGCATTCAATAATTATCCTTAATAACCTCGCTTTAAGCTTATATTAAATTTCAGAAAATATTGCATGTACAAATTATACGCTTTACCTCTTTCCCATTACAATAATTATCTCACACAATAACAATACAGTCATTATCCTAAAACCCAACAGGACAGCAAATCCGCTCGCTTATTTGCATGCAAAATACAATTCTAATGACCATGACATTTAATTCAAATTTGCATGATTTACATCGAGTCTTGAACTACGTAAAATTAAATGTATAAATACGTGCTGAGGTCAAAAGCCTATAGCAATATGCAGTTACAAGAGATATTCTACTAATATTATTAATGAACTAGCCGCTCCGCGCGGTTTCACCCCCGTGGCTCCTCTCCTGTTAGTCGTAGCGTGATGGTATATAGCCTATAGCCTTCCTCGATAAGTGAGCTATCTAACACCGAAAGAATTTTTCAAATCGGACCAGTAGTTCCCGAGATTAGCGCGTTCAAACAAACAAACAAACACTCTTCAGCTTTATGATATTAGTATAGATTCAGATACATTATTACGAATAACTTCTTATTCTTCTCCTATTGAACTTATGTAATTAATTAATGATTCTTATAACTAGTATATTTATTTAAAAAAATAACTGGATGATAAAGTCAGAACTTCTTGTTCCCACAACAATATTATTCACAAGATTTTTGCTTCATGTCTTGGATGCTTTGCCATAGAACAAACGACGACCTCAGATGTTTTTTTTAATTAGTATTTATAATATTTTCGCTATGTTTCACACGAAACTGAAGGTCGCGACAAATGACCCGATTCCCAGGTGGCTATTCTTCGTGGGCATATATTGCATAGTACAGTTGGGTAAGGAGATGAACAAGATCTGTGTGCTTGTAATTATAATAGTTGTTAACCGACTTTTAGAATGAAGTATAAAGAGGGATTGTAGTTTGAAACGTATGTAGCTATTGTAGCTACCTGTATGTTTGTATGTCTATTAACATAATAACTAATATTGCGATAAATATATGTATGACTTTCAAACAATAAGAATTGGCGTCCAGAAAAAAATATTTTATATCATTTATCTGAGTCGTATACAAATTACGAAGTTACGTGAAGTAATGTGACATGAATATTCCCATTGAAAGTTAAATTTTACATCAATACTGGAATTTCCTATTTATCTTAGTTAATATCATTCTTTTTTACTCGTCTAGTTTCCGACCATGGGCTTGAAATCGAAAATCTTTGCTGAGAGTCACCATAGTTACAACTACAACTATCGCGTACACGTAAATTAAAATGTATAATAGTTATTTACTTTTATCCATTTATAGTGACCTTTTTATGCTTTACGATATGTTGTCTACATGAAAACCTGTCAACACTTAGTAACTAGTATTTCTTGGTACATTGACATGATTGTAGTGTAATTTATTCCAAGATAGAAAAATGTCGTATTGAATTATGGTTTGAGAGCGCTTTATTTTATTTTATTCTATTTTGAATTGAGTGGGTACAGTCTAGCTTTTTATATCTAAAAATGGAGTGTAAATATAAATAAATATCTACGAGCCATTAACTTAAAATCTTAAATTATTTCCTGAAATATTATGGCCCTTTTGCAAATGCAACATACCTTCCAGATTTTTTAAGGTACTATCTTTGCTTTTTAAATTAAGCTGTTTACGATGTTTCTGTTCTGTGTTCTATTATTTTGTGTGTATTTTAAATTAGGGATGTAACGATACATGATTTTGCCGATACGATACCGATACCGATATTTGCAGTAATGTATCGGCGATACCGATACCGATACCGATATCGATGGCTTGGTAGAAAAATAAATAGTGAATTATGCATAAAAAGTTACCAGCATTTAACAGAGACTCAACTGTTAATCGTATTCTATTAAATAAAAATACCAAATCAAAAAACAACAAAACCATTTATTTTAGTATTATTATTTTACAAAGTCAGTTAAACTTTAAGTAATACACATAAAATCAGTACCTAATAAAAGTTTACTATTGGTAGAGTTTTTTCAGAAAACAAAGTGCGCACGCGTGGGCGGCCTCCCGCATCGTTCATTGGGTGCGGTTTTTTGAATTGTTTGATATCGGTATCGGTTGTTTTATTATCGGCGATACCGATATATCGGCTTGCCGATTAATCAGCCGATATATCGGTATCGGTATCGGTATCGTTACATCCCTATTTTAAATGTATTCTTTTATTGTGTCTATTTATATATTTTTTTATATCTGATGAATTGAAGTAAACGCGTAAAGCTGTTTTCTTTAGTTAATAATTACATTAGTCATTAGATATAGTGAGATATAACGCAACGAGCTCTCTTACTACATATATATACTCCGGTAGCCGACTGCGAGATTCCTTACGCAATCGCGTAAAACATAGATTAGTTTTTATTCCGAGCCGGTAACGGAAAAATCTTGTCTTCTCCATAGTTATGCTCCTGCAAGATATTTTCATTTTATGGTAAGAGGGGAAGCGAATGGCGCGAAATGACGGTGGCCTAGTAATTATAAACTTAATTTAGTAATTTTCAGTTGAATAGTGAATTAATATTGTTAGTTAATTAAATAGATAATTAAATAGGTGAGGTTCAATTGCGTACGCTATTTTAATTTGTAATACAAATGGCAGAAGAGAAACTACTTGAAAGGCCGGCAACATACCCACAATGTCTCTGACACTGCGCGTACATATGGGCGACGTGGAGCACTTACCACCAGGTGACGCGTCTGCTCTGTTGCCCCCTATTGCATAAAAAAAAATGAGCTCTCTAGTAGGTACAGAGCTTTTCAAGAAGACCTTTTGGATACGCATTAGTTAGAATTAGTTGTTTTTGTGGGGGATAATGTTTGTAGGTTCGGAGGATTCTGGTACAACAAAAATGAAACCGTACCTAATTTATTTCCATACAATATAATGAAATGATACAACAGCTTACATAACATCAATTGCTTTTGAGAATCAATAGCGAACGTGATCTCGGGACGAACGAATCGTTTGATTATCACGTATTTTGAATATTTTTGTGACGTCATCACTGGGCAATTTTCTCCATGAGAATTTTTTACCGTCCACATTCCTTTCTGTGTAGTAGTAATTTGTTTGTTTTTATTTATATTTTTGTAAATTTTGTAACGTTATGAATATTTAAGTTAATCTATACTAATATTATAAAGAGGAAAAGTTTGTAAGTATGTATGTATGTATGTATGTATGTATGGTTTTCACGCAAAAACTACTGGACCGATTTCAAAAATTCTTTCACCATTAGAAAGCTACATATTTACTGAGCAACATAGGCTATATTGCTTTTTCAAAAAAATTAGAAATCCTTACCAAAAATGCAATAATGTAACCCAAGGTGTAAAAAAATCCTCAATAAAACTTCTGTCATCGCGTGCGCTGCGGAATCTATTGAAGATAGAACAAAAAAATGTTCTACGGTATTATAGAATGGATCAATATCTACAAGAAAGTCCGCGATACCATATGTCCATCTTCAGTAGTTATGTTACTACAACAACTTTTTTACGTTTTCAAAGTAAATAGAAGTGCCGACAGTAATCAAACCATGTTATCCATACACATATATTAATCCTTATCCCATTAAATGATGTTTTATTATAGACTGTTTCAATACCAGCAAAATAGTTTTTAAATGAAAAGAATTGGATATTCCATTCAAAAGATATAACGAATTTTTAAAAGTTGTTCGAGCAGGCCGTAGTGCGGGGGTCACGGAGGAATTCTACCAATATGCGTCTTGACGGAACACAGTGGGGTTTTGTTCGGTAGGAATCCGACATAACCCACGGCCCCTCCCCCGGAGGCCGTGGGTATCTATGAAAGATTTCCCCACTAAAACAAAAAAAAAGGCCGTAGTGCGCGACCGACGCGGTAAAGGTGATTTTCATGTGATTAAAAATTAAACCTATAGTCCGACCTATAGTAGACTTTTCACTGTAACAATATCGCTATCTATGCGGGTGAAACCGCAGGGGATTGCTAGTAGTCTAATACAAAGACACGTCAATATATTATTATTTAAGGTGAATGGAGTATATGAATTGAATCGCCTATAAAAGAAAGTCTCGAAAAAATAAACAACTTTTTTTGCACATAAAACATAATCATAAGTGAATTATGAGTAGGTACATAAATTATTAATTATACAAGCAACAGATTTTAAAAGATAAAAGATGTTAATTCAGAACATTATGCTTATGTTAATTTTATATTTAATTAATGTAAATGATCGGTTGAGTAATGTTACGCTAATGTTTTCTTACTTGAGAGTTGAGATGAAGTAACATCCATCTAGTTTAAATTATCAATTTGACCTAATGCGATTTACGAAAAATATATTTAAAATAAATTTAATATTAATCTTCTTATATATAAAAATGAATCGCAAAATGTGTTGGTAAGCGCATAACTCGAGAACGGCTGAACCGATTTCGATAATTCTTTTTTTATTATATTCCTTGAAGTACGAGGATGGTTCTTAATTCTTATGTAGAGAAAACGTAAATATGTACCACGGGCGAAGCCGGGGCGGACCGCTAGTTTATCATAATTATGCACAACAAAAATACTTTTGCACTTTTTATAAAAAATAAACATATTTCCATAAGTCGTAATATTTTTGTTTTATGTATTTCTTTGCTGCCTTTTATTAAGGCTTTATGTATTTAATAAAATATTAAATTAAAGTATTTGGTTGTACTTTGTTATATTGTTTTAAATAATAAATACCTACATAATTTCAAACTACCTATTAGGTACATATTACATCACGCCGAATTTCGAGATAAAAATCAAGATCTTACAAGAAATAAACCGCAAAAGTTATTTCCAACACAAGCCACGAAACCTGCACTATACCATGTTCAAGTAAAAGTAAATCAAAGTAACTGTAGAAGGTGTCTGGTTAAATTACACTAACTGTAACCAGTGATGCGGTTACGGCTACTGAGTTCCCATGGCAAGGCAAAAAACGGGATATCCTGGATAAGTTCCGTTGGAGTTATAGAGACTTGTATTTATAAGAAACTTCAGTTTCTTGATTTTTGAAATAAATGTTAATTGTTCTCTTTAATAATTATATTAATAGGTACTTTTAGTAAATTTTCGAATTAATCACAAAAATTCAATGGGTTTTTAATTTTTATACTCTACATCGTCTCGGCTACCAAGATTTTCTTGTATGTATGAAAAAATAATGATACCTATAGATCTAGTTTCATTAATTACTAGCTGTGCACTGCGGTTTTACCCGCATTGCTCCGCTCTTGTTGGTCTTAACGTGATGAAAACGTGTATAGTGTATACCTATAGCCTTCCTCGACAAAGGAGCTATCTCCGAACACCGAAAGAATTTTTTAAAATCAATTAATTAGTACATATATATAGATTTTATGTGTCCTACGTGTAGTTTAATGTATTTCTGTTGCTTTTAATTCAATGTAAAGTAACTAAATCACGTTCGTCTAGTGTCTACATTGAATAACATAACGCATACTACGCGGTTTAAGTCACATTATAAATTAAAATAATTTGGAAAATCCAAAAGTGCACGCCTCATAATTTTTTTTTAATAAATATTTATTAATTATTATTTTTGTTTATTTAATAACAATTAAACCACATCGAATCAGACCCTGAAAAATGAAAGGGTTCTATTCCTGAGCATACTCAAGCGTAAGAGAAAAAAAACCGGCCAAGTGCGAGTCGGGCTCGCGCACAAAGGGTTCCGTAGCAGCAAATATAATAAATTACAGTTAAATCAACCTATCTCAAAAACTATAAGAGATACTTTGATCAAACCAAAAATCGTTGAAAGAGTTAATTAGCATGCATCACCTCTATTTTTTTTAGAATTTTATACCCCGTAGTTATAAAAATAGAGGGGGGGGGACATACTTTTTACGACTTTGAGAGCTGATATCTCAAAAACCGTTCACTTTAAGAAAAATGTTTTTTAGAAAACTTTATATCATTTTAAAAGACCTTTCCATTGATACCCCACACGGGTATGTACATCGAAAAAAAAAATTTCATCCCTCAGTTACATGTATGGGGGGCCCCACCCCCAATTCTTTTTTTTACTATTTAGTGTCATATTTTTGTAGCGGTTCATACAACACATATTCCCATCAAATTTCATCACTGTAGTACTTATAGTTTCCGAGTAAATCGGCTGTGACAGACGGACAGACGGACAGACGGACAGACGGACATGACGAAACTATAAGGGTTCCGTTTTTGCCATTTTGGCTACGGAACCCTAAAAAAAGACTCGATTAGTAAAGTATTTCGGTCGCTATCGTGTTAACAAGAAAAAGGATCCGCACATACAGACACACGGACGTCCAAGACAGAACTTTTTTAAACTGTTTTTTAACTAGTTTAAATAACAAAAATGACATCAAAAATATCATGAACGTTAAAAATAGTGTTTTTTCTTAATATGTGTGTGTATGTATTATCTTACAAGTGCAATGTATGATACATAAAGACATTTTAAGTTTGAAAAATCA